>NC_143014.1:241705148-241868330 GCF_055824585.1 Amblyomma mixtum
TTTGTAAATTTATGTAAATAAGTGTCTTCTCAAAGTGCCATTAAACCTGCTTGTTTTCGTAACCCCATCCTCGAAGTTCAGACCTGTTCCTCATCCTGTACGAGCCCCCATGGTGATGCAACAACTGGCCACGCTACCCGAGCCATAACAGCAGCCACACACACCTTTTGTGCTTATTTCATCACTGATAGTTGAACTGTGATGTTCTTGGGTGCTCAAATAAATGTTTTGTAGTGGTTAAATGCGTCTGTCCTTGATTATTCGATAAACGATTCGATATTCGGAACCAAGTATTCGTATTCGATTCGTATTCGAAAAATTTGATATTCGCACACCCCTAGTTTTTACCATTCAGGCCAAACTTGTTTGGGGTGTCAGAAATCGGGTGTAGTGCTGAAGAAATGTATTATCAGAATATTATCGCGTGCCTTTCCTGCACGCGCTTCTGCATTGTGTTGTTGCGGCGATAAAGGATTTAGGCGCAGTTCTGCCAAGCCATTTCCTCGCAGGTGAAATGCCCCCCCCCCCCCCCCCCCCCCCACATCTTGCAGCAGTTGTGACAGAAGGGTGAAACGCAACTTTGCAGTCCTCTGTGCTGATCCCAACACCTGCCTCTAGCGGGCCGCAATGCCGTGGTAAAAGTGTTTTCGCTATGCAGGAAAGGTGACTTACAAATTTTTGGAGAGGTTCTGTTAATACTGCACCGAATTACTGTCCCACAGCGTGTCGTGTGCTAGGTTGACAAAACCATTGGTGGTAAAACACGTGCAAAGCGTTTATGCTACACATAGGACGTTACGGGAAGAAAGCTAGGCAAATTTTTTTCGGCAAAGAAAAAATAGGAAACAATTCATGCAGACACTAATCAACTCGATCTCGAAAAATGGTGAATGCAATAAAATCGGCCGTGAGCACGGCTGCTCCTATTCGTGCTCATAGTGAGAGCTTATCATATTTTGTCGTTCATCGAAGAAAAAATATTCGCTTACAGATATTTGTACGCTTTGTTGATCACGTTTCCGGAGATTCACACGATCGCAACGGCACTGAGGTTGTTTCTAACTCAAGAAAGGAAACGAATATATATGAGCCGCTGAGTTCTGCCAAATTTTTTCTCGAGGTTAGTCGTTCATTCAGGAGCGCCTTTTGAAGACATAATGCTATATATTCTCGCGTTGAATTAGCTTGCTGATGTGCAGTTTGGTTTAAAATTTTACTGCTTTTTTAACGCGAACAAAGCGAATTGATATAGTGAAGACAGTGAACAATCTCTATAAAATTTGGCTCATTAAAAAGCCTTACCGAGCCAATTCTATACAACTTTTTTTGACTGCGAACGGAGCGAGTTCATATAGCGAAGGCACAAAACAAAATCGATGAAACTCGGCTCATTATGAATTCTTACGGAGCCAATTGTACAGAATTTGTTTTTAATCTCAACGGAGCCAGTTTATATAGCGACGCCACAAAGCAACCTCTATAAAATTCGACTCATTTTTAAATCTTACAGAGGCGATTCTATTGAATTTGTTTCGACTGCCAACAATGGGGACTTTACTCCGCGTCTTCCCCTTTGAAGTTTAACAGAGTACACTGTGGGGCCAGTTGGTCATACATAATCTGAACGAACAGACGTAGCGTTGAAACAGGACACAGAAAGATGAGGACAGGACGGGGCTACAACTTACAACTGAATGAAATCGATAAACGAAAGACACATCCCTTCTCGAGCAAAGACACGCATGCGCAAACTTGAAAGAATGGCAAAACTGTGATAATCTAGAAAAATCCGGTAAAAGAAAAAGAGACGAAAGGGGGAGGAATAGCCACCGGTCATGAAGACTGTTTACAAACATTAAGTGCGTCTTAGAAAGTTTCTTTCTTTTTCCATTAGATAAATAGATGGTGTGCTAATGCACGTGTCACTACCGCGTTGTGATATTTGATGAGCTTCCAAGATTTCCCTCGCCAATTGATCTTTACCCCTTCCTAAGATCTTCGTGCGTATCAAAGAGGGAAAGCAACCTGGGCAGCTCTTGCAATGCTTTGGCAAGTGCTCATCAGTTTGCTGACGAAGCGAAGATGCGTGTTCACTGAGCCTCGCGTTTAGGCATCTGCCCGTCTGCCCAATGTACACACTTCCGCAGCGTAGAGGGATCTGATAAACAATATCTGTGGCGCATGAGACGTGCGGCTTCTTGTGTTTTGTGCTACACCCTGAATTCTTGACGCTCTCATGATCTGCCAGAGCGCAAAGCTTTGCAAGCTTGAGGGGAGCTGAAAATACCACACCAATACCAAATTTTGCTGCCACTCTCTTCAAATTGTGCGAGAGCCTGTGTACATAGGGCATAGCTTCAAACTTCCTTTTCTGTTGTCCCGGTACATTTATCTTAGATAACTGGATGTGTTCTCTGTCTTTGTGAAGCTTTTTCTTTAGAGTTTCTGCGACAGCCACAAGAACATCGCCAGGAAAGCCTGCTTCTTTAAGTCTTTGAACCTGGTTGTCAAAACTACTACCAACTTTGTGCGGACATGACTTGAGGAGCGCCGACCTGAGACATGTGGCTGCTATGCCTCGCTTAAGAGAAGAGTCGTAAGGTAGTAGCGCTTTCTTGCACCGTGGCTCGTAAGTCCAGCAAAAATGACTAACAGAATTAAAATACAGGTGAATATCTAAAAACTGAATGGAATCGTGAGCCGGAAGTTCTATGGAAAATTTCAGTGACTTCATGATGCCTTTGAATCGGGTTAAAAATCGAGTCTGCAACGACACTCAAATCATCTCTAGAAGAAACATCTCTAGAAGAACACGTCTGAAACAAGAACAAGAAGACACACAAAGGTGAACAGCCGCCGCGGTGGCTGAGTGGCTATGGTGCTCGGCTGCTGACCCAAAAGACGCGGGTTCGATCCCGGCCGCGGCGGCTGGAATTTCTTTGGAGGAAAAATTCTAGAGGCCCGTGTACTGTGCGATGTCAGTGCACGTTAAAGAACCCCAGGTGGTCGAAATTTCCGGAGCCCTCCACTACGGCGTCTCTCATAGCCTTAGTCGCTTTGGGACGTTAAACCCCATATACCAACCAACCAACAAAGGTGAACAAAGTCGTTGGGCACTTTCGTGATTCAATGCTGTCTCTGATGCAAGCCGATAAGGATGGAGGCTTTGTCGTTCTTTTCTCGGGAGGTGTATGATGCAAAGGCTACAAAAGCAATTGATAGGGTCAGACTACTCACCGAGATGAGTGTATAAATAATGGCATATTCTGGTAGTTGGCACCCTATAACATCAATAACGAGGGGTCTGCGCCCGGTTTACGCAGGAATTTATATTTTATTTCGGCGTTAAAAGTCGCGTAAAAAGCATGGTGGCGACGCCAAACGTTCATTTTGTTCAAGAAAGTGGTAGTCTTTTTTTGTAGAAGCATAAGTGAATATTCTACGTACCATTTGTATGCCCCAATGTCAGAGAAACGCACGTTTTGTTCTAGTAAACTGTAGAAGGCGTACCGCTCGCTTTTTCTGTAAATCACATGAATATTTATAGTCACACGTACGCAAAACGCAGGCACATTCCCACTTTTAGTTCAGCGTATGCTAGCAGAGACGCAAAAATAAACTCAGCCTATAGTGGCGCCATCTGGTCGGCAGGACGGGAACCATTGCTGTAAACAAACCGACTCTCCACTTAAGCCTAGGAGCGGCAGAATCATCACTCTAATTATTAAAATGAAGCAAATTTATCTCTTATATGTTTTCTTATAGGCGAGATGAGACGAAGCGAAAGACAGGCGCCCAATTTATGGCCAGTGAACGCACTGAAAAAGGCAGCAACAACGAGAATTCAGTCCGAAGCGAGAGGTCCGGCTTTGACGGGCGCCGCCATGTTTGTCGCCGCGCGGCAGAAATCCAGATGGTTGCCAGATGAGACTACCATCTCGTACAGATGTGTTCCCACATTAATAAATTCTATTTTAAAATGTTCTACCGCACTCCTTGGCACCACAGCTGGCTAAACGGTAATTTGAGTAAAGAGCTATCGGTTGCCGCAAAGAAAATATGGTCGATAAAATTCAGTAGACTGACCCTTTAAGCGCTCACTTCTTAAGCCAGCTAAGGCTAAGAGTAGGGCGTTGCAGTTGCTAAAAGAGTGCAAGCTGGACAGGCTGGGGAAGGAGGTGAGCAACTGCAAAGGAGATGCACTGAAAGTTTTCTTCAACGCAAAAACTCACAAGCCTGAATGTCCCTTCGGAGCCATTATCACAGAGCGACACAGCTGGCAGGCACGTCTAGGCAGGTTCCTCCAGCGTCACTTGAACAGCCTTTGTACTGTGGACCCTTTTAAAGTCGCCTCCTCAGCCGTCTTAGTTGACATTCTGCGGAGTGACGTGTGCGGTGCAAACTCTGCATTTTCAGTGGATGCAGAGGAACTTTTTTACTCGGTGCCGCACGATGAACTGTTCATTGCTTTGAGAGAGTGTATTGAAGAGGCGGGTGAGGTGTCTTTTCAGAATTCATGTGGTGTTAGTATTGAATCATTTCTGGAACTCTTGGCCCTGTACCTCAATTCTACAATCATAAGCTACAAAGAACAATTCTATGTCCAGAAACGTGGGATTTGCATTGGCTCAAGTGTCGCCCCTGTGCTATGTGAAATTTTTCTGCTACGCAAAGCGTATAAGACAGCGCTCCGACTACCACGCAACACGTCTACAGAAAAACTCATGGCCCTGGGATTACACAACACCTTTGAAGAGCTACGAGAGGCGCAGCTTGAGTCGCAAAAACTCAGGCTGTTGCAAACAACGACAGGAAGAGCGCTCCTGCAGAGGCTCGGATACCGCGAGCAGATGCGAGAAATGTCGAGGACGGCAACGATCCCCGACGAGCTTCGCAAGACCCTCAAGGTAGCACCAATACCAAAAAACATGGATCCCAACCTCCATCGAGGCAGAAGAGAAGCGAGGGCCGAATTCATCGAGAAAACATACGCTCCTCAAGCCACGACCGTGTATACAGACGCGTCTTGGAGAGGAGGAGATACCAAAATCGCTGTAGCGGCGGTGGTCGATTCGTCTTTACGCGAAATGACCAGCGCGTCTCTCCGAGGCTGCACAGCTGCAGAGTCCGAGGAAGTAGCTGTTGCTCTAGCGGTGGCGGAGGGATATAGAACCGGGCGGTCATTAACAATACTCACGGACTCTCAAACAGCCTGCCGAAATTACATGAATGGCAGGATAGGTCGTCACGCGCTCCGTATACTTCTCGCAGCGAGCGACAGAATTAAAAACCTGGAAGAACAAAACGACAAGATCCGACACAAAATTGTGTGGGTACCGGGGCACACGGGGGTGGCAGGGAACCGAGAGGCCGACAGGATAGCTCGAGGATACATTACTTTCCGAGCTTCCGACGAGACCGCGGAACTCGCGCCAGCACCCAGGGAATACTCGGCCATACTACAAAACTATAGAGGCAGAAGAATGCGATATCCCCCACCGCACAAATCTCTCAGCAGAGAGGAAGCTGTCACTTGGAGACAATTACAAACAGGCTCTTTCCCAAACCTACATATACTAAACAAAATGCACCCTACGATATACACGAACAAATGTCCCTGGTGCGACGAAAAACCTACACTATACCACATCACATGGGCCTGTCAAAACATAGACGTGGTCCCCAAAATACAAAACCCGAGTGCGGAGCAGTGGGAGACTCTGCTGTCCAGCGACCGCTGCGAAGACCAACAAGGTCTGGTACAGCGAGCTCAACGGGCGGCAGTGGCCAACGGAGCCCTGGACTGAGGGCAACCGACCACTGATTAGAGGCGGACGACTTCGACAGAGAAGGCTCCTGGGGGCAGAACCAAGACGTCTATGAAGATGCCCCCAAACCGCAGCAAAACCATTAGTGTAAATAAAGTTTTCCCTTCCCTTCCTTCCTTGCCAAGTTTGGACGTTTGCTTCAGTCTCAGTTGAACGATGAGCGCGTTGTACGTGTCTTTAGATATGTAGATGATTTTCTTGTTGTTCTCAACCTTTCTTCTAGATATGACTTGATTGTAGTTGCAGACTCGATTTTAACCCGATTCAAAGGTATCATGATGTCACTGAAATTTTCCATAGAACTTCCGGCTCACGATTCCATTCAGTTTTTAGATATTCACCTGTATTTTAATTCTGTTAGTCATTTTTGCTGGGCTTATGAGCCACGGTCCAAGAAAGCGCTACTACCTTACGACTCTTCTCATTCGAAGCTCATTAAGCGACGCATAGCAGCCACATGTCTCAGGTCGGCGCACCTCAAGTCATGTCCGCACAAAGTTGGTAGTAGTTTTGACAACCAGGTTCAAAGACTTAAAGAAGCAGGCTTTCCTGGCGATGTTCTTGTGGCTGTCGCAGAAACTCTAAAGAAAAAGCTTCACAAAGACAGAGAACACATCCAGTTATCTAAGATAAATGTACCGGGACAACAGAAAAGGAAGTTTGAAGTTATGCCCTATGTACACAGGCTCTCGCACAATTTGAAGAGAGTGGCAGCAAAATTTGGTATTGGTGTGGTATTTTCAGCTCCCCTCAAGCTTGCAAAGCTTTGCGCTCTGGCAGATCATGAGAGCGTCAAGAATTCAGGGTGTAGCACAAAACACAAGAAGCCGCACGTCTCATGCGCCACAGATATTGTTTATCAGATCCCTCTACGCTGCGGAAGTGTGTACATTGGGCAGACGGGCAGATGCCTAAACGTGAGGCTCAGTGAACACGCATCTTCGCTTCGTCAGCAAACTGATGAGCACTTGCCAAAGCATTGCAAGAGCTGCCCAGGTTGCTTTCCCTCTTTGAACCGCACGAAGATCTTAGGAAGGGGTAAATATCAATTGGCGAGGGAAATCTTGGAAGCTCATGAAATACCACAACGCGGTAGTGACACGTGCATTAGCACACCATCTATTTATCTAATGGAAAAAGAAAGAAACTTTCTAAGACGCACTTAATGTTTGTAAACAGTCTTCATGACCGGTGGCTATTCTTCCCCTTTTCGTCTCTTTTTCTTTTACCGGATTTTTCTAGAATATCACAGTTTTGCCATTCTTTCAAGTTTGCGCATGCGTGCCTTTGCTCGAGAAGGGATGTGTCTCGTTTATCGATTTCATTCAGTTGTAAGTTGTAGCCCCGTCTTGTCCTCGTCTTTCTGTATCCTGTTTCAACGCTACGTTTGTTCGTTCAGATTATCTTCCCCTTTGGTTGGCTTCCCCGCAATGTACCCTCTTTAGCTTCGTTAGTAACCTTGGAGGGCGACGGCGTCACAGCGCCACGGATAGCGCGACTGCTGCTGCGCGCGCGCGGCGGAGACGGCCCTCTTTGGCTCGGGATTTGGCCGTGTAGGAACGTGACGCGCGGCGCTCTGCTCCTCGCCGGCGGTGCGAATCGCGAGGCCCCGTGGGGAGGAACGTTCTTCCGCGTCCCGTCCCGTCCTGCCGCGGAGCATCCCCGAACATTCGCTCGTAACCATGCTGGTCAGTTGGACGTCCTCGATTTCTCAGCGTATTTTGTTGCGAGCTGGCGCTATTATTATTGCAGCGATAAATGCCTCGTTTGTGTCAGCCACAGTGTCGTTCCTTTGTTCCCACAGGGCAAGGCCCGCCATGGTCGGCATGTGTTTGCTAGCGTACGCGGTTACGGGGTGGGACCCCGTGGCTTTAACCTGGGTCAGCTGTGGTTAAGCGGGGAGAACTTATTTATCTCTCCTAGTTAAAACCTCCCTAGAACAGAGCGAATTCATATATCGAAGGCACAAAACAAGCTCTACAAACTTCTACTCATTATAAAGCATTATGGAGGCAATTCTCTTGAATTTGTTTTGATTGCAAACGGAGCGACTTCATATAGTGAAGGCACAAAGCAAGTTGGATAAAATTTGGCCCATTATGAACTCTTACCGAGAAAATCCTAAAGAATCCCTGTTTACTGCGTACAGAGCTAAATTTTATAGTCAGGACTCGTTAACGAGTAAATAGAGTACCTAATTAGCTGGCTCGATAGGCAGCGAGTTCCTATAGAGATCCTTGAGAAACATTAGGCTTTTATATATGTTCAAAATATACTATACATTCATTTTCCCGCTAAATAATGGAAAAGTAGCCAAGGTACTTACCTGTAGTAATGGATAAGCATGGTGCGAACACGTTTCCATTTGACACCGACAATGGCGATACAAGTATACTTCGCCTTGTGCACAGTGGATTCCGTAAAGACGTTCGTCTGTTAGCGCCATTTTCCGAAAATCGACAGCCACGCTGTCGCCACAAATTAGGCGTTTAGGCGTGATAGTCTTTGGTGCCATTAGAAAATGCCAAAATTAAGTGCTCAGTGTCAAAGACGCGGTGAGCCCCAACAAAACTGCGCGAGGTTTGAGACACGCAAGGAAGGTCCATAAATTCATAAGGGACGAGCTATGCGCGGACCTCCGCTCGTGCCATGTTGCCAGACTTCGCAGCGCCCCCTGAAGTTGAGGTTGCTCGCGAATTGCCCGCATTTTCGTTGCTTTGATACAAAATAAACTGCAGGAAAAATTGGGGCGGCGGTACATGCTGAATGTGAGGAAAGGCATGCTCTCGAAAGCAGCGTCGTTCATTGGTTTTTAGAGTGCCGTGCCATGGGATTGAGGCTAAGAACCACTCAGTATCTTCTTCAGCGCTTTAGACGGGTGACTGAAAAAGGCAGCCATTGCTTATGTGTGAAGCCTAAAGTCCGAAGACGACTATAAGCTGGCACTCATGGCATTTTTGACGCGATAACCGCAGGACCGGATGAGATTTCCAACAAAACACTCTAATTTAGATGACCCGTCCATTGAGGCCCTCACTGCCTTTATGAATGATTGATGGAGAGAGGGTGAAATCCCCGCAGCATGGAAACATGCACGCGTGACTTTCATACCGAAGCGAGGCAAACGACTAGCTCTCGAACACCTCCGCCCCATCTCCCTTACTTCCTGTGCTAGGAAACTGATGGAGCACGTCATTCTCAACCGTCTCAATGATTATGTTGAAGATAACCATCTCCTACCTCGCACCGTGATTGGCTTCCGTTCAAATCTCTCTACGCAAGACATTATGCTCCAGCTCTCACGAGAGATACTGCGCCCCTCTATCAGAGCAGGCACAAAGGCTATTCTAGGGCCTAAAGCATTTGACAGCGTCTCGCACGGAGCTATTCTCGCTAACCTCTCCCTACTAAATTCTCGTCACCGTACCTACGAATATATACGCACTTTCCTCTCTGGTTGAACAGCTGAACTTAGCTTTGGCGCTGTCCTCTAAGACCCTATATCAATGGTAGCAATGGCAGCCCCCAGGGATCCGTTCTCTACCTATTTCTTTTAAATGTCGCCTTGCTCACGCTGCCTTCTAAATTAGACGCTATCCAACGTCTATCCCATAGTTTATACGCAGACATTACCCTCTGGGTTTCAACAGGCAACGATGCTGAGGTTGAATCCGCACTTCAACAAGCAGTCGATGTCATTAAGCGCCATGCAGCTGGAGCCGACCTCTCGTGCTCCCTTCAGAAATCCGAGCTGCTGCTCATCCGAGGTCAACCCGGCCTCCACGACCATCCTCCCATCTGCATTACTGATAGTGGCCAGCCCATACGCGAAGTAATTAGGACATTGGCGCTCCTCATTCAGAGCAATCCGAAAAACACCGACGCTCTGGCTAAACTTAGTCTCTGTCTCGCAGGCCATTTGTCTTATTCGTCGCATTGCTAATAAACATACAGGCATGCGAGATGCTGACCTCCGACGTCTTGTTCAGGCATTTGTTATCAGTCGCCTCACATATACCCTCCCTTACCTCTATCTTAGGTGCCAGGAACGGGACCGCGTTGAGTGCCTTATTAGACAGGCATACAGGCGGCTATTCATTTCCCCCACCGGACCCCCACGTATAAACTACTAACATTAGGGGTCTACAACACTGTGACGGAGCTCTCGGAAGCTCATCTGACTTCTCAGTACGGGCGTCTCACCCACACCCCCACGGGACGTCACATACTCGACAAGCTTGTATGGAATACGCTTCGAAACGACCGTCGCCAACAAGGCCCAGCTTCCGCACCATATCCACAGTAACCTTATCGTTACCCCTCTTCCTAAAAACATGAACCCAGAGTATCATGTCGCTCGCCGCAAGGACAGGGCTATGTCTCTGCACAAAAAAGTACTTAACAGATCGGACAGCGGTCTATGTCGATACAACCGAATACCCCGACCGCGAAGATTTTTCACTCGCTGTTGTAAACTACTGTGGACGGTCGCTGGTTGCGTGCTCCATTCCCGTCAGATCGCCTGAAGAGGCCGAGGAGACGTCCATAGTCTTGGCGATGGTCTCCACCTCTGCAGAAACCATCTTCAGCGACTATAAATCTCCGATTCGTAATTTTGCCAAAGGCCGGGTCTCCCCTGTCACCCCCTCTCTCCTCCACTCCACCAACCTCCAACTCCGCCCGATCCAATTGATCTGGGTCCCGCGCACTCATCCCATCCAGGGAACGAGGCGGCCCACAATTATGCCCGAGGATTCGTCGACCAGGATGTGGTGTCGCCCGTCCTGCGGACGGCGAGAGATCGCATGGTTACATTTCTTGATATAACTATACAGTACAGCTTAGGTAGACTTCTATATCCCCCCGCACATAGCTCTCTCACCGAACCCCAAGAGGTTGCGTGGAGGCAACTCCAAACGAACACATTCCCCAACCCCGCGATTTATGCCCCCACATCTCTTTGTGGAGTGCTTCTTTGTCCCTCGATTGAAGCACCCAGGGATAGAATTGGAGAAAACGAATGTCTCAGAGTGATCCCCCCATTAGCGTTCTTATCCTTGGCATAGACTCCACATCGAGAATGAACTTTCGCATACCCTGGGGTCTACTCAACTTCCTGTCATCTATCTGGCCAACATGCCACTCTATCACACATACTCTGGGCTTGCCCTCGGGAATCCCCTCCGCGAGGCTTGCAGCTCTCGAATCCAGACTAGTGAGAGGCCGCATTGCTCAGTTTCGACTCGGTCCCACAGATCCGGGTTGTGACAAGAGCCCTAGAAGTCACCGAACGCCACGGGCTCACGGACACTTGTGGGGGCTATAATCCCACACCGTCAGATTAAAATTTCGCCAACCAAGCGAAAAGGTTCTTTTCCTCTTTTCTTTCCTTTCTTTGCACCAGAGGTGCCCCGTCTGAGACGGTTTTGGTGACTCGAAGGCTGAATGAAGCTCTAGCAGACACTACTCGGCAACAACAGAGAACTTGCGGGGGTATATACTGGAGCTTTATGTACAATAGTTTACATATATACATACAACGTTGAGCAGTGAGCACAACAACGACATGGAACTGGCTAACATTTAGGGGAGGCCCCTACTTGGCATAGCCGAAGATGCGTTACATCTATCTCCGTAGCCCAGAACCCTTTTTCCGGGCTCCGGGACTTAGTTTTCAAGACACATGGGCCCGGCCCACATTCTTCAGCATCCAATCGTGTCCAACTTTTAATACGATTGGTTATTAGCCGTGTGACCCGCCTTCCAATTTCCGTAAGGCACATAACCCTCTCTCAAATACACATAAAAGGACATCATTTTCGGTTAAAACATCGCACATTCCGAGAATGGGCACACAAACGGATTGGCTCCCTGGGTTACGTGCCACGCCCCACACTTCCACTGTATTACAAAAACTCTCTCCCCTATGAAAGAAAACCAAAATACTTAAACAACATAATAAAACACTTCCACTGTACGTCTGTCTTTCCAGTACCCGTGACCTTGACGGTTCTCGGAGCTAGGGCAATTATCGGCCCCAACCCCAGCTGCGACGGTCGCGAACAACACCCGGGAGCGTAGAACCACTTTCCGATACGAGTCGGATCACAATGGACTGCCGACCCCGCAGCCGTCCTCCGGGGTCCGGGCGGCGTCATAACTCAAGCGGCCGTCACCGTCCTTAATTAAGCAGGTGGCTGTGTTCGTTCTGTCCTGTGGCGTCTTGTGCATGCGCCCGTTTCTTGAGACCGAGTTGTCGAGCCTCGGGGCCGTACCGGACGCCAGCCAGCTGCACTGTCGCCCACAACACCCATTCATAAGGACGCGCCCGGCCCCGCTTCGTCTAGCAGTGTTCTCTTTTCAAAAGAAACGCTGTCGAACCTCCGACGAAGCGTTAAGCCCCAACTCCACCGACACTTCCTGGGCGTACGCGCTCAGCGTCGGCGCTCTTGGCGCCGCGCAACGACAGGCGCTGGCAGCAGTACGCATCTCCATGGTACTAGGCGCTGGCTAGCGCTGCCGCACGCTGCTCGCGCTTGTGCTCACGCTGCTGTGTGGTTGCCAGACCTTACAGGCAAATGCTGGCCAAAACAGTCTGACTGCCACAAGCGTTTTCGAGCACATTTCACTCAATCAGCACTCGTCACAAGCAAGATATCGGCTTACCTGTGCTTGGCAGGCTTGGCAGAATCTCCGCTGCCACTTCAAGCCACAATGCTGCCTTTATTAGCTTATTTTTATGGCTTTTGTGCCTCGCCTGCCAGAGCGACGGCCGCCTTTCTACTGCGGCGATCAGACTTTCATTTATTATTTTATTTTGCGACATGGCGCGAACAGCCTCGGCACCAAGCAAAAATGTAGACAGCAATTGAAAAGCGCGCGAAAAGCCGCACCGGATGTCCCGAGAACCGCCAAGAGCGCCGACGCTGAGCGCGTACGCCTAGGAAGGGTCCTTGGAGTTGGGGCTTTAGTGTCTAAATTGGGCCGCAAGTGGTGTTTGTCAAGACGCTGTGAGCCGTCGGCGTACGATGCAGTGGTGGTGTTGACATTTTTATGGCTCTTTCCACGCTGGCGCGAAGCGGTCCCGGCGAGAAACACGCGTCCTTCCCCGAAAGGGGACAATGGGAGGCTTGGGAGAGCCGGCCGCTCCCTCTCTGGCTGCTGCCCGCCTTGAACGCTAACTGCCGCCTCCTGCTTTGCGCCCTCGCCCGAAGAAATAGAAAAAAAAGAAGCCCGAAGAAATAAAGGCGTGCCTAGTAGGCCAGTTCTATTCCCATGAGTTTCATGAGCTATATAAATACATCGAGTTGCTGACCTCCACCATTCGCCTCACCTGTAGGCCGCAGGTCTCCAACTACGGGCGGTCCACACCGCCCCGAATCGTTCCGAATCACAGCGCAGCCATTCGTGTGAAATACCTGGCGCTTGCGCACGATTGTCTAGCTCGGATCCACGCATAGACCCCTGCGGGGGTATCGAACTGAGCGTGCGCTTTCAGTGACCGTTGGGCATATGTTTATGTTCGGCCTGTTGCTACAGCAAGTCTCCAAGATAACTTCGCGGTTCGTTATTTCAGCACGGATCACAAACGCTTGTACTGGTGGGCACACGCTGCGCTCGCATTTTTAGAAACAGTGCGGAGGTGTGAGGAGCGCTTGTGTGTACGCATGCATGCGTGGTTATACGCACAGCCCAGGTCATGAAGCCATTGTATTTTCTCATTTACATTTAATTTCAAATCAGCATGTCGGCGGAGGCTCTACGAAATTTCACGTACGCGGGGATCGGCGCTGGATAAAGGGGGGGGGGGGGGGGTGTGCTGCAACCAACGGCCTCACTTCCGACGGCAGGAAAAGGGGCCAATTTATTCTAACCAACTTAGTATATGGAACCACGGGCAATGGAACTTCGAGTCATACGTATGAAGCGAGAAAACCAGAACGAGGAGGCGCGCCCCCCAGATAATGTAACTTCGTTTAGCCGAATGATTTGGGGGGAGCTTGTTCAGCTGCAAAAAATTGGCAGTGGTTTAGCTCTGGTTAGACCTGGAGGATTGCGAAAGCAACGAGGTGAGAGAGAGAGGCGATGGAGAGCGCGCGGCAGCGGCGCCGGCCCCGGCACGCTAGCTATGCGCCGCTACTGCGCATGCGCAACTGGCGAGCGCGGCGGCGGCCCCTCTGAGTCATCCGCGCAGCGACGGCGGCGGCGCGCCAGCTGTGCGCCGTGTGACGTCACGGCTCCTCGCGCATGCGCAGTATGGCCTTTCGTCAGCTCCGCGAAATGGCTCGGTGACTCGCGTAGTGTTGCTTTTGCAACAAAAGACTGCACAAGAGAATCCGAACTCTATAATAGCCACGATAATGCCGCCACCAACGCAAAGAAAAAAATGCACAGCGGGCCGAACGGCCGAACATTTTGACGAGTGGCACTAGCGTCCCCTGCTGCCAAAAAAGCAAAACTGGGCACAGCGATCTCCGCGCGTCTGAAATCAACGATACCGAACTCTGAACAACAAGCACCAACACTTCGACGAAACCGCCGCTACAGCAGGCCGGAATACACCGATCTAATTGGGAATAGACGAAATGACGTTAAATTAGCGAGCGCTCTTTTCTTGGGGCCCGGATGGTAGTGAACGTCTCGGGATCGCCGCCACGATTGTAAGTAGCGAAGAATCAGCGAAGCGCCGGCAGTTCTATCTTGACGCAAGGTTGCAAATTGTCAGTGCTGTCGTGAGTGGCCGTAAAAACAAAGAAATTGCAGAGGAGTACGGAATCAGTGCATCGACGTTGCCAACATTCCTTAAAGACAAGGACAAGGTAGAAGCGCAGGGCAACGTCAGACGGAACCGTCACTCAAGCGGATTCTAGCAGAAACTTTGCATGATCTTGACGCCACAATCAACACGTGGTTCGCAGATGTACTCGCGAAAATAATTCCTGTCAGCGCGCCTTCGGTCTGCGAGAAAGCCAAGCAGTTTCCTTTGACATTCGCTTTTGAAAAGACGTTAAAGACAACCAGCGGATGTCATGAGTTTCAAGCAACGCCATGGCATCGTTTTCAAAACCATAGCGGAAGAAAAAGCCGACGCGCCACACGATATTGCCGAGAACTGGCTCGATTCAGAGCTGCTGAAGATGCTGCAGGAGCCCAGACATGAAGCTGTATTTAACGTTGACGAAACCACCTTTTTTTTAGCTGCTTCCTGAGAAGACACGCTGCGCGAAGGCAGACCGTTACGAAGGCGACAAGAAGTCGGAGCAGTGATTGACCGTGCTGTTTTGTTGTAACGCTGCAGGTATACGGAGAAGCTGAAGCCACGGGTGGTCGGGAACTTTGTGAAACCCGGTGCTTCAAAGGCGCCGCGTAGCCTTCTGGATGACTATGTGGATAACAAAGAAGGCTAGATGATGGCGGAGTTGTTTCAAGCCTGGCTTTTGTAGAAGGAGGAAAAAATGCGACTGGGGAACCGAAAGACTGCCCTCGGTATCGACAACTATGCCGCACATAATAAGACCCCGGTGGTAGAGGACGTGAATGGAATTGTTTATCTGACACCGAGCTGCTCCTCCCTGTTTCAGCCGTTAGATCAAGGCATAATATAGTCTGTTTCGGCACCCTACTGCACAAGGATGCTGCAGATAATTCTGCTAAACTTCGAGAACAAGGTTGAACTGCAACTTAAATTGGAATGTTTACGAGTCCTTGGTGGACCGTGCCACCAGAGCTAGTGCGTATAATTGCTGGCGGAAGGTTTGATTTTTTAGAGCTCAGGACAGCGCTAGCAACGCGCTTGACAAGCGTGCTTATGACAGCGATAGTTCCAGACCTGCTGTACAGCTCCAGGGATCACTCAACCCCTACGCCGCTTCTTCCAACACAGAAAGAGGTGTGACCGCTGAGGATTACGTCGCGGTTGACGACGACATGATCATATGCTTGGAAATGGCGACTGATGACATCATCCAAGCCATCAAAGACGGGAAGGAGGCGAAGGCTGACGAATACAGCAGTGCTGAAGAGCCCGCAGGCGAAATAAAAATTTACAATGGAGGCAATACCAGCATTCCACGCACTGCAGCTGTACAGGCGGGGACAAAATAAACGGAGCACGCAACTGTCTTCGAATATTTTTCACGTGTCACCTAATTGAAATTTCCAGCAGTGGTGCGCGCATGCTGGTAGCGGAGGTTGGTGGGCTTTCTTGTAGACAAACAACGCTTCTTCGTTACCAATGGAGAAGGCGTGATTGCACTTCGAACGGAATAGCGTGCTCCGTTTACTTATGGCCGCGCCTGTATATTGCGTCGCCCCAGGATTCGCGGCGGCGCATGGCGTGAACCTCGATGTCATAAGATCGGCTGCAGTTGCACATTCCATCACACAAAGTGTCCAAAAGAAAGTTAGCGACTTCTTTCCCATTAAGGATCTCTCCAATTCACTTTAAACCGAGGTTTCATTTTGCGGAACATGCTTAGCTTGATGTGTTGCGTACGATACGGTGCCCGACCTTTACGACGAAGTGACCTGTATAACAAAGGACTTTGGGCGTCCTGAGCGCTTCGTTATTAAGCCGTTCGACTATATAAGCGTCGTCTGTCTGCAGCCCATTCCTAAGTTGTACGAAGCGATCTTGAATAGCGCTGGCCTTTTTACCACTATCATACCAACTCGTGGTTTCAAGTGCAGCTTTCTTGGAGATCACTTTTAATTGTGACGCAAGTGTGGAATATTGTAACATACTATTATGAACGTATTGATGGTAACGGTCTAACCTTCCGATTCGTAGCATAATGTTGCTTTTAAAATTTGTCCTGTGCTGGCACGGAGTAGTAAATACTGCGAAAGAAAAACAGTGGGTGCATTTCTGAGAATAAATAGCAAAACCCCCAAGCGTCCGGAAGAGGGATTTACGTATGCATTGATTGCTGTTATGCAATCTTATGATATGTGAAAAAAATTGGATTAATAAAAAACAATTAAGCCGTCGAAAAAATTGCGCTTGGCCAGAATTTCTGGGTGTGTTATCGTGGGACGGCAATATAGTAAACATATGCGCCATCTCGAGAGGTTTAACATGGATATGCTTGGTTACTGCTGATATTGGTTTTATTGGTTCCATCCGCGGTTTCTTTCCTTGTGTTTTGTTTCTCATGTTGAGGTATATACCGCATTACTACAATAAAACCAGGAGTTGATAGTCAGCGCCCGTGTCATGCCCCTTCTGTCTTAATCGTGGCTCTGCGCTGTTTCTTCATTATCCATCTGAACCAACTGGACCAGCTGAACTATCCAGTGGGATTTATTCTTCATAAAATGGTTGGGTTGATAAGGGCTCATCCAATATTCCCATCATTAATGCAACGGGCCATGTTTTGAGACATTGTACGAAGAGTTTTTTACATCAATGGATCCCGCCTCGTTCCACGAAGTCCATCGTTAGTATTCTAGCCGCAGGTATTGCTTCTTGCGAAATGTACAATGCCTATTTTTTCTAAATTTTCGGTTAGAAAAGAAATTTAAGGGATTATTCTTGGCGCGTGCGACGCAAATTTTGGTTTTCTTCGTCCCTCACCTGTGAGTTCTTTTCTGCAGCAAGACCCAAAGCGTCGTGCAAGACACCGGTGGGATGCACCGCAGTAGCTCCTGCCTGTTCTCGTTTGCTGTCACAATTAACTAATATGGAGGAGGAAAACTTCAAGGAATGTCCAGAGCACTCACGAAGTCCGGATCGGTGGCCGGCGCAGCAAGCCGGATGGCACGCACGGAGGCACCTTGGCACACGGCAGTGCTTGTTCCCGGTCCCGTTGCGACGCCAGCGCCACGTAGGGAACGGCTGCGTGCCAGCGCCTCCAGTATCTCAGCCGGCGCTGTATAGCTCTCTACTGCTAGATTTGATGTCAGCGGGCACCTATACGTCTTGCTGGCGGTGACTCGGTGACTGCTGATGGAGAGGACGATGCATGGTGTGGCTTCTTTTCCGGGCATGTCCCATCGACGGGGACGGCGGCTCATGGTCACTATGCCTTTCGCATACGAACAAAAACGACCTGGAAATTTGAACAGACCCACATGAGTGCACTCTAACAATTGAGCTCATCTGCTGGCACAGCTAATGAGCTTTCTTTAATTTAAAGCACCGTTCAAGGCAAACAAAGGTTCAACCTTGACTGGTAGGATAGCGTTTCGGAATAACGAGTTAGTCACAACAAAAAACAGAGCTTTGGTATAAGCTATAGGAATAACGTCGAAGTCAAGAGGCCACAGGAAAGAAGCCAGAGTGTGAACGCTGTGCTGGGTATACAAAAAAAAAAGAATGAAGTGCACTGTGTGGTGCTTTGAAAAGGACGCATAGAGTGCTGTGTGATCAGTATGGATGCGGACTGTACGGGTCGAATGGCGCTAAAAACTGAGACGGACCGATCGAGGCACACCGCCTATGCGGCTGGCTGGCTATGCGACTGGCAGCACTGTCTGAGCAGCGACAGGTGGGCATTGAGTCCAAATGCAAGTGCATGTATTTTTTTTCTTCATGCAATAAGACGCTATTCCCGCATCGCCACCGGCCCGATTTTAATTCCATTTCAGAGTTCCCGCCGCGGCCGTAGAAATAAAACGTGCCGCGGGGTGCCCCGCGTCCGATCCAGGCTTCCCGCTCGGCTGAAGGTATACTGAGTTTACGCGCCTGCATGACCAAACCAAGTCGGGCGCACTCAGCGCGGATAAGAATAACCTTCGCAGGCGCATCTTTTCGGTTTCGCAGCGCCTCGGAAAAATCGCAGCGCCATTATGCAGATGAGGTTCCAAATATAAAGATTTAGCAGTAACGCGATCCACCAGCGCGATTCGGTTGCGCGAGGGAAACCTTAGGAAAACCAGCGTTCTTTAAATTTTAGTAAGCGCTGTCGCCTTCCATGAGCCCAGGAAAGCAAAGCCCTGATCTATATCGTTACCCTGGGGTTTGAACACCAACGGGTACCCTAGGCCAGAGAAAAAATTTAATTACCCGGAACATTACCGTTAAGAAAAAAATGGCTGGTGGTTTAGAATCGCTGGACAGAATTTTGTGCGAAAGCAAGGTTTTTTTTCAGGTGGACACCGCCGCCACCGGCCTCAAGGCGCTATTGAGGTGTCCATTGACACAGAGAGCCACATATGCGGCTTCCCTTTCCTCAAAATCAAATTTTGATTTTGAGGAAAATCAATTTTTAACACTCATGTGTTAAATTTTTTTTTTACTTGTTACATATTGTATAACCTTTTCGACGCCCCTTACCTGTTGTACATTTCTATTCCTTTTCACTGTTATTTTTTTTCTTTCTTTGTAGCGTTCTTGTCTTGTTGGTACAAATCTTGAGTTTGCTCCCCCCTTATGTAATGCCTTCGGGCCTTTAAGGGAAAAATAAATGAAATGAAATGAAATCAAATCAAATCAAAACCCTCCATTGGTTCTGAGAAATGAAAAGGCGCATAACTGCCTCAATTTGCAGGTGAACGCTACCACACACCCACAGAGCGATTAAGATGTCCACTGACAAAGTAGCCCAGCCATTTCGCGGAGGTGACGCAAGTCCATACTGCGCATGCGCGAGGAGGGCGCACAGCTGGCGCGCCGGCGCCGGGCTCGCCAGTTGCCCATGCGCAGTAGCGGCGCATTGCTAGCGTGCCGGGGCCGCTGCCGCGCGCTCTCCATCGTCTCTCTCTCTCTATCTCCCTCCTCGTTGCATTCGCAATCCACCAGGTTTAAACAGAGCTAAACCACTGCCAATTTTTAGCTCACATTCGCGGAAACTCCGGGGAACATCGTCACGCACTGAAGGAGAACACGAAGCCGAACCAGAAGAATATGAGACCGAACCTGAAATAAAATGAACACGAACTCGTGCGAAACACTCCTGGCTTTTCCGTCAGAATGGGAGGGAACAGAAAAAAAAAACTACGATGTGAAGCGCCAGCAGTGCAAATAGATCAGCGTCGCTTCCCGCCGCATTATGGCACTCTGGTGGTGGTAAAACTTTATTTCCCACAGTAGGGGTCCTGAAGGACACTCGGCTAGGCGCCAGGTGTAGAGGGCAGCTCCCACGTAGGCACAGAGAGCCCGAAGCTCTCCGCCGCCGCGCGGGCCTCCTGGACAGCCCGAAGCTGGTCGTGAAGTGAAGCACTTTTTAGTACTTTTTCCCAATGTTCCTTGTTCTGGGCGTAGGCGTCACTTGATGCACAACCAAGCACATCGACCCAGACTACGACGGACAACATGTGTGTGACCAGTGCAGTGAACGTGTAGACTTGACCCATATGGCACTCCATCATCGCAGCATTTTACGCTGAGCTTTGCGTATCGTTGTCTTCATGCTTAATCGCAAATTGTGGGTCTCAAATTCCGAAGCTTCAAAGGGGCAATATGGGACCCCGTATAGTGGAGGGCTGCGAATTAATTTAGACCTCCTGTGGTTCAATAACATGCGCTAATATCGCGGATCACACGGGTGCCCTTCGCATATCGCCTCGATCGAAACGCGGCTACTGCGGCCGGGGACATCTTATCCGTTCGGTCTGCGCCGGGAATTCTTGCGACGACCGCTAAGAGAAAGTTTGGTTTTGATGAAAGGAGAGGCGCGGCATCTTATGCACTGTTCAGTGTACAGCTCACGCGGCGTGGAGAATGACATGAAGAACGGAGTGGAAGAAGAATAAAGGGAAGAATGAAGAACACGAAATGCAGGATTCCTGAAAGATCTGGACCACTTATGGTTCCACTGCACAACCGAGACCACAAGTTGCGTCGACGGATTAATCGGCGAAGCGGCGGCGTCCGGCCGAGGCGAACCTCCCAGCGTTCTGTACGTGCTGGCGCCACCCGGTCTTCTTCGGCACGTGGCGAGCGCTGGTCACGCGCGTCGCCACACACAAAGAGCGGGGAAGGAAGCCGCCGATCGCGCTTGAGGTCGCAAAAAAGGGTCCAAAAACAAAAATGGTTAATGTCGGCGGCTATTCAAGACTTCATTGCGGGTACCAACTTATATGAGCAGTTATATAATACGTTCAGGGTGTCGAACCGGAACCGAACCCGAACCCGGAACCGAACCCGAATTTTCGCCCGGAACCGGAACCGAACCGAACCCATAATTTTTTCGCCATCTTGGAACTGAACCCGAACCGGAACGATTCAAAGGAACCGTTCCGAACCGGTTCGGGACCCGGTTCATCCCCACTTTTGTTGCATCTCGGCATATTTCTTGTTTTCGGACAAAATGAGATGATCTAGCGCATAGACTTACCCACCCGTAGCTGTCTGCGCTGGGAAGTGCGAAAATGGTACCTAGTATATGCGACAGCAAACTTATAGGAAGTCTGGTGCCTGGGAAGAAGCCTAATTGACGCTTCTGTAATGTACTACCGCCAATTCTTTGTACTTCAGGTTTGTGTGAAACTTGAGTT
The DNA here is from genome assembly GCF_055824585.1 of Amblyomma mixtum. Classification (NCBI taxonomy): domain Eukaryota; kingdom Metazoa; phylum Arthropoda; class Arachnida; order Ixodida; family Ixodidae; genus Amblyomma; species Amblyomma mixtum. The sequence continues at coordinate 241,726,415 of NC_143014.1, forward strand.
ATTATTCCTCCCTTTTTATATATTTGCGTAAATATTTAATCAAATTGTTAGGACTGCTCTAACTCAACAAAGTACTATAGACACCACATTTTTGCTTGCGTGCTTTTTTCTTTCAAACCATGCGTCAGACATTCATGTACACGCAGCACCGCATGGTATTTCACCAACACATACTAAATAATTTGTAGTTGAATTTCTTCACGACCCTGTTTCGATTTCACCAACATAACGATGGCTGTGACGAGCAGAGGAAATTAGGATTCATATTTGCTAGCGCTTAGTGAACACACGGGACAAGAACACAAATACACAGGACAGACGCTAGTCCTGTACACAGGACTAGCGTCTGTCCTGTGCATTTGTGTTCTTGTCCCGTGTGTTCACTAAGCGCTCGCAAATATGAATCCAAATTCTTTCCAACAAGCCCAAGCTTCCGCCTTAATAAGAGGAAATTAGGTCGCGTGAGGTGCAATAAAACGGCAATATAAGTGCTGATACGTCGTTCGTTGTTATTATAGGTATTGAAGCCGGCTGATTTAAGTGCTATAGTGGATCAAAACAACGTTTCAGCGTTTGTATTAGTTTTCCCGTGTCTCACGTGACCTAATGTTGAACTTACATCACAGCCATCATTCGGTTGATGAAACCGAGACGGCATGGGAGAAAAAAAATATTTTCTAAATTATTTAGTGGCAGTAGGCGAATACCACACGGTGGTCCATGTATTCTAATATCTATGGTGTCATTTGAATGGAGAAAACACGCAATAAAACTGGGTGCTATAGTTATTTAACCACCGATTGAGAACGCCTTCCTTTTCTTTGCGTCATTTCCCACAAATAGATGAAATATTAGCGCGAGGATCCAACAACGTTGTCATGGTGGTTTTTGAGGAAAGGAAATGGCGCAGTAACTGTCTCACTTCGTGATGGACACCGGGTGGTGGTAGTGGTGGAAAACATTTATGTACAGGTATAATACAGGAGGTTATGCATGAGCTGACCCAGAGGGGGCCAGCCCTTACAAATACTAGGTGGAGGTCCCTAGTTCGGAACCCCAGTGGCATCGGCCGCCGCCCAGGCTCGCGCGACCAAGGCCCGTTGGGCCTGCAGGTTAGAGCAGCCGAGCAGGGTCGCCTCCCAGTCCTCCCGGGTTGGGTTGGGGTGAGGGGGGATAGCAGGGTTGGAGGGGCAGGCCCACACCATGTGATAGGTGTCCGAAGACTTCTCCGCACAGTGCGGACAGCTGCCCGAGAAAGAAGGGTCGAAGTGTTTCAGAGCTGCCGGGCACAGCAAAGTATTAGTATACAGGCGGAGCAGAAGCCGCTCCTCCGCCTTTGACAGACCTTTACACGGGCGGGGATAAAGCCTATGGCCAGATTGATAGAGTAAAACGATGTCTTTGAATGTGTAAGCTGGAATAAATTCGAGTTCCTGATCGTCAGGGTCGGAGGGGAATGTCCGGTGAGAGAGCGCGCGGGCGGCGGCGTCAGCTGCCTCATTTCCCTCAAGGCCCATGTGAGCGGGAGCCCAAACGATACGCCGGTGCGCGGGGTCACCGGTGTAGACGCTGTTTTGAAGAATGCGGTAGGCTAGATACGGTACCCAGCCCTGCTCGACGTTCCGACATGCCCCTCGCGAGTCGGAAATAATTGTTTTTGAATTGGAATCAGATGCAGCCAACGCAATGGCGACCTCCTCCGCGTGTGTTATGTCACGGGCTCGGAAAGTAAGACCGTTCACTGTTTTGGATTGGTGGACGACTGCGGCTGTGTACCATCCCCCATGGTGGGGGCCTGAGGCATCCACGTAGAATACGCCGGGTTCCGGGGCCGGGTTCGAACCCCGGTACACCGAATAAGTAACCGAGCGCCCTAACCACTGAGCCACCGCAGTGGGTACTGCAACATTTACTTTTGTAGGCGCTCATTGTCTCACACAGCAGGTTCTAAATAAAACCCCTCACGATGTTGGGCAATAAAGAAAAAAAAATGGCTCAATGGCTGTGGAGCTCGGCTGCTGATTCCAAAAATAAAAAAACCAGCGTGCTCTGCCGCACGCCGAAAATCCCCAGCTGGTCTCCGTTAAACAGGAGCCCTCCCCTACACCGTCTGTTGCATAGCCCCAATGTCTACTCGACTCGTTATACCCGAGATATTACTACTAGTATTACCAAAAGAACGATGTATAAATTGGTGCAGCTCCTTTTTTTTTAGAATCCGCATATTCTTGTTTGCGCGCGACGGAAATATGCAACGAAAGGCGGGTTCTTGTCAACGGTGGAGATGTACTAATAAGAAAAAAATTAAATACCGAATACCCAGCAACGCGGAAATGCATGCGCTCGCTTGCATGCAATAGTGAATACGCCCAGAAAGATCCTACTGCGATGAAATGTAACTGCGATGAAGTGATTTCGTTATGTCGATTCGCTGAAATCGTTCTGCTTCTAAGAAAAAATTGCTGCCAGTCGCCAGTGCGCGGCTCCATCCGCTGTTCTCGCACTGCTCGATCTTGAATTCTCTGTCTGGCGACTTATGATTGTTGGAGTTTTTTTTCGTACAACGCTTGGGCGACTCAATACGTTGAGCCTTCACAACAATCTGCCTGGGCTATACGAGTACAGGTGGGTGATGGGGGGTGGGGAGATGGGTGAAAGTTTTTGAAGGTGCATTTTTACCAGTGAATGCACGGATGTGCGCCCACCGGAGTGTGCATCAATGATGCAGGCTGCCCGCACGCACCCCCCCCCCCCCCCACACACACACACGCACACACAGCGCGATTATTTTTGGGAAAGCAAGCTATACTGTTAACGCAATAAAAAGAACAACTAAAAGAGTATGAATACTCTATCTTCTGACTCCGAGTGGGATTCATACCAATGGCGGCGCAACAGAAAACTCTCGTTACAGATGCTTTAGTCTACTCGGTCATCTTCTAGGCTTTTTTTTATGGTTGTTGCATGGAATATTTGGAACCTCTCTGACCCTCCTCATGCCTAACTTGACCGCGTCGAATTCAGCGATCTCGGCATGAGGCCTCATGCCACCATAACTACTTTTCTCCACCCGCACATCAAAATTCCAGACGGTGCACACGTCAAGAAAGGGGAACCAGTCAGAAGGTTGAACTTGCGCAGCATATTCCTCCTGCGTTAAAGTGCACTGTTGTCTGAACAGTGACCTCGTTGAACGCGGTGGTTCTGCGTGTTCATCCATCATGCGGGTTTTCCACACGCTAAGCGGTCCTATCAACACGGTCCTATCAGCACGCAATTCCGGAGTTTTTCATCGCAGACATAAATGTTTTAAAGAAATGTATGATGTCAATTGGTTTTTTAAGACACTGCTTAAGTATGTCCCAAAAGAACACAGCATCACGACAAAATATTATTTTATTTGTCAAATTGTCTCTCTTTGCTCGCACAGATAGAAATGCACTGACCACGGCCCAAACGTCCCTTCGGCGCGAAGGTTCGTCCTAACATGTAAGGTCCATGTCTGAAGCGTGGAAAAGGTTTTTGTGGCCGATTGAAACTACAGTCGAGCCCACTTATAACGAAGCTGACGGTCACGCGGCTTCCGTTCGTTATATCCGATGTTCGTAGCAAGTGGATTTTTCGTACAACATCCAAAAATACTAATGCCGCTAAAAGTGGCGTTTATTATAAAACTGCGTTATGCGCGCCTACTTGTGCAAAGTAGAAGCCTCTAGCTTCTTTTTAAAGGCTATCTAGGGTGGTCATTTAATCCTCGTCGAGACCTTGCTGCCAACTATCAAATTTAGGGACGAGGTATAACTAATCATGGATGAAGTGTGCATGGCAACTGGCGGCAGGTCGGCCACTTAAATGAGATTCCTGGCAGTAGAGAAAGCTCGCACTTGGTGTTCAACGTCTCCGTCAGAAGAGGCGCTTCTGCGATTTTGTGGTCCGCAGGAACGTAGTTATCCGAGGAAACATCTGGTCGGCTATGGATCAACGAAGTGTTGCCAGAAATGTGCCTGCGTCTGGTCACGTGTGTTTTCAAGCTGTTTCTGTCGTTCCTGGGCTGGTGAGGCGACGAAGTAGCGCAGCGCTTGTGGCGCAGAATGCATCCGTTCCACTGTCCGCTGTATGACAACGCCTGCACATGGTAGCGGCGCAAAAAGTGGCGACGACTGGGCAGGCTATGCATACCACGTGACCGGCATGGCCAGCAAGGATTTCAAAATTATCAAATCCCTGCTGTTAGTTGATCCGCGACCACGGTCAGTAGCTTTGCTTTCGACGGTGCCCCCGTCTCAGGCGCACCGCGCTTCTTCCATTCGGTATGCTTTGCCGAGCCGGCGAACGCGTAGGCAATGATTGCCCTCGTAGGCCATCGACGCGGGTTTTCTCGCGAGCATGTCCAGAAAAGACAGGAGAGCGCTTACTCGCCTATGAAGCATAGCTGCCAGAAAGGGGTGGTTCGTAGTTTTTAAAATAAATGCCTGAAACAAGTTGGTGGACAAATGGTGCACGCCAGATTAACCACTCTTTATCACTCTATCAAGGGCGCAAAAAATTATGTTGACGCAAAGGTTCTCTTTGATAGCGCCCAGGAAAAGTCGCAAACATTCAAAGTAGTGCAAGTATATCTTCTTCCTCGCACAATGCTGCACTTGCAAGAATGTTGGAGCTCAACGTCGCAACAAACATGTTATCAATTTGTTTGGTTTATTAGATTTTAACGTTCCAAAGCGACTCAGGCTATGAGGGACGCCGTAGTGAAGGGCTGCGGAAATTTCGACCACCTGCGGTTCTTTAACGTGCACTGACATCGCACAGTACAAAAGCCTCTAGAACTTCGCCTTCATCGAAATTCGCCCGCCGCGGCCGGGATCGAACCCACGTCTTTGGGGTCAGCAGCCGAGCGCCGTAACCACTGAGCCACCGCGGCGGGGCTGTTGACAATTTGTGTTCGTGCAAAAACGAAGCGTTCTCAACCCATCAAAGCGTGTGCTTTTATGATACTATTTTTATCAGAAGAGAGGAGGTTGACCTCATCATAATAAGTCAATTTCGTAATTTCTTACTGTACAATAGTGAGAAGCCACGATTAGCTGTGTTTTTGAAGATACTGAGCTATAGGAGTTCGGGATATATAACGTGAGTCACAAAAGCGGTGTCGAATAGGTGATTTAAATAAATTATATTTGGTTAGTTCTGGATGTTAGAGAGAGCCTGTGCTCCCACGAGGCTCTCGTTTGGCGGCGTATGGGCGGTGGAGGGATTCTCGCACATTTTCTTACCATGTAGTAAAGGAGGGGGGGGACTGGCAAGTCGTTTTCGGGGCGACGGAATGATGTCCGTCTGTATGTAGGTACCAACACATGGCAGTTTCGTTTCTCAGTAGTGCGCGGGAACGTAGAGGGCGCGTGCGGTGGCAGTCTTGGGGCCCTGTAAGTAAACTGCGTACGAGAAAGTCCCAACTGACGCAAGCTTCAAGGCAGACTTATTACTCGCGTGACGGGGTCTCCCAAACTGCTCAAGCAGGAGGGTCTTGTAGATGCAAAATCCACCTACTTTCGCCTTACACCTCATAAGGTGGATTATAGCGTATACATAGCCGATTTTCATTTTCGATTTCTCCACTCGCGTGACTTCCCCCTCGGCAACAAGGGCACCCCGCAGGGATCGGTCCTGTCACCCTTTCTCTTCAACGTTGCAATGTTGAAACTTCCACACCAATTAGCGCATATCCCGCAACTCCACCACAACCTCTATGCTTACGATATCACCTTGTGGACCGCCGAGGGCAGTGATGCCGAAATCGAAGAGAGACTCCAGCGTGCCATCGATATCGTGGGAGCTATGTAGATCCCAGGGGGTGCGGTGCTCTCCAGCCAAATCTGAATTTCTCACATACCGCAAAATCAGATCCCTTGCGCAACCCCCACCGGCCATCGAACTCAGTATTTGTAGAGTCCCCATTCCTCGAGTACCCAAAATTAAAATCTTGGGCCTAATTCTACAAGAACACGGCTTCAATGGTGACGTAATTCAGAAGCTTCAGGGAACCTCGCAGCAAATTATGCGACTCATTCGCCGCATTAGTAACCGCCACTCGGGCTTGAAGGAAAGCAATACTCTCCGTTTAGTACAAGCCTTTGTGATCAGCCGCATCGCTTACGTATGCCCTTACCTACATCTCAAGTCAGCTGAAAAAGAGAAAGTGGAAGCCATAATCAGAAAATGCGTCAAACAGGCAGTTGGGCTACCCATGCACACAGCGACTGAGAAAGTCTTAGGTCTCGGTCTTCATAACACCCTAAGTGAGATTATTGAAGCGGTAACCGTCTCGCAGTACGAACGACTAACGGCCACCCCAACTGGCAGACACATTCTGTCCACACTCGGCATAACATACGAACGACAAGGCGGACCAACAACTGACCTTCCCAAACATATACGCCAGCTTCTGGTCATTCCTGCACTACCTCGGAACATGCACCCCGATTTCCACGCTGAACGTCGTGCAGAGAGAGCCAAACCATTAGGCAAACGCTTCCTTAATGATACCTCTGTGGTATATGTTGATGCAGCAGATTCTTCGGCTGACAAGATGGTAGCTGTGGTCACCACGGAATGTGGTACACTCATAACGGGGGGCACTATACGCACTCAGCACACACATGTTGGAGAAGAAACAGCCATTGCTCTAGCCATTGCGGGAACCTCGGCAGAAACCATTGTCAGCGACTCAAAATTGGCAATACGTACTTACACGTTTGGAAGAATCTCTCCACAAGCAGCACGGATTCTGCTAAATTATCAGCCCACGCGGCGCATTCGCCTAATCTGGACGCCTGCTCATGCCTCCCTTGCTGGTAATGAGGCGGCTCATAACCTAGCTCGAGAACTATCCCTCCGAGCTGGGTCGTGCAGTACACCCGCCCTATACTCTTGCAAGAACAGGTTGTTTTCTTACAGAGAAATCCTGCAGCACTACAGGCTTGCAAGACTCAGATTTCCCCCAGCAGATAAAATGCTTTCCAAGCAACAGGCGAAAGCCTGGCGTAAACTTCAAACTAAAACCTATCCAAATCCCCAATTGTGTAGCTTCTATTCGGATGGACTGTACTCAGACAAATGCAAAAATTGTGGTGCCAAAGCCGATCTAAATCATATGATCTGGAACTGCCCGCAGTCCCTACCCGCGAGTCGCTTCATTACCGACTCTGATCATTGGGAGGCTCTATTGCTCAGCCCTGACCCGGGGACACAGATCAAGCTCCTCCAGCTGGCTGAAGACGCCGCCCAAGGGATAGCGGCCGCCGTTTAAGCGGGGGGCGACTTCGGGTCGCTCCTCTATATCCGCTGGAAATAAAGTTCCACGGCCGCCGTTTAAGCGGGGGACGACTTCGGGTCGCTCCTCTATATCCGCTGGAAATAAAGTTCCATCACCACCACCACGCTGTCAACTCAGGTGATGCACGCGCTCCGTGGCCACGCGCGACTCTGCCTCTTTTCATTATTCATTAAACTTGCAAGCTGGGAACACAAGCTCGCTTTATTTCATTATCATCATTATGCGTGCCTAATATCTTTATTTGCAAAATTTTCATACGGCAACCCTGGCTCATGTGCTAACACGACTGTAAAGCACTCACGGCGTGATGATGATGATTAACCACGGATGTAGGAGGCCCCCTCCTCCCTGGCCCTGGCACGCTGGCTTAGGGGCCGATGGCCGGGACCTCCGCGACTATAGACTGGCGAAGATACGTTGGATCTTCGCGGCTTCAGCAGCCAGTCGGACAGCTCGTTGCTTGTCGGCGGGGGCCGCGCTCCGCAGCAGGGCCCCCAGGCTTCTCTACTTTCAATGTTGACCCCAGCGCCCAGGGATCCGGGGCATTACCAAATTATGTGGTCGCGGGTTCCCCTCGCTCCAAAGGTCTTACATCTATTACCTTACCTGTCGGCTACCTTGGTGCGAACAAACCGGGAGGGGTTTGAAAAATTTTTGACCTATAATTGTGGCCAGGCGACGGCCTCTTTATTGTTGGCTCCGGTGGAGGCACTAGACGTCTTCCTAACCCAAAGGTCTGCCAGGAGATGAACAAACGTACGCTTGCTACCACTCACGGCGTGTTTGGCGTGGTGACGCTATGTATTCATACCAGACCCTGCTTAACGCTTTAATTGTTGCAGCGTGTTTGGAAGCAACTGTAAAGGTGTTAGACGGACCAAATTATCAAAACAATGAAATGGGCACCGTCCCCACCCGAAATCTACTCTCATTAAGCAGGAGCTTTCGGATCCATCTCAGCTCCAGTTCCTTTCCTCTGTAAGCTCAGCCGGAAACTGGGAATCTTTATTCATATACTTCTCACATGCCCTCAGGGTGTCGAACCGGAATTTTTTCGGGTTCGGTTCAGGTTCGGGTTCACACCTTTCGGGTTCAGTTCCGGGTTCAGCTCCAGAGCGACATTCCGTTCCGGTTCGAACCGGTTCGGACCGTACTGAACCGGTTCAAACGGGTTCAAACGGGTTCAGGGCAAAAAAAAATTTAGAACGTAGATGGGTTTTAATCAACCTTGTTATGGTGTTTACTTTATTCTGTGGCATCGATATATAAAATAAAAATGCAAAAATTTGTTTAATGCGAGATGTTCTCACTTTACCCACTTTATGTATTGTCCGCGGCAGAAAGACGAATTTACGGCAAGAGCAACTCGAAACATAATGTACGGCTATGTGTATGCTATAATCCTTGTGATGATGTATAAGGCGAAAAGCCGGAAAATTTTGCATCTACACAACTCTCCAGCTTGAGGAATTTCGGAGACCCCGTCGCGTGAGAAATTGGTCGCCTTTGAAGCTCGAGTCAGTCGGGAATTTTTCGTACGCAGCACACTTATGCGGGCGCCGACATGACCGCCGCACCAGGCCTCTACATTCCCGCGCACTATTGAGAAATTAAGCTGCCATGTATCGGCACCTATATACAGACAGACACCTTTTCGTCGTCCCGAAACCGACTTGCCAGCTCCCCTCCCCTCCTCCCCCCCTTTCCTACATGTTACGAGAATATGCGAGAACCCCTCCATTACCCATCCCCCACCGAACGAGAGCACTAGCTCTCCCTAACACCCTGAGCGTACCAAAACATATTTTACTGAAATCTCCTCTTCGATATAGCCTTTGTGACTCGCTTTATATATCTCGAGCCCCTGTTTCTCAGTATTTGCACAAAGAAAGCTAGTCGTGGATTCTCGCTAGTACAGGGAGAAATTATGACTATGACTTATTATGATGGCGTCGACCTGTTTTATTCTGATAAGAATATGATAAAAAAACACATTTGGGTAGCTTAGGTTGATGCGCTTCGTTTCTGAACGGACACAAATTGGTAACATATTCGTTGGGATGTTGCGTCGCAACATTCTTGCAAGTGCAGCATTCTGCTAGGAAGAAGGTGTACTTGCACTACGTAGAATTTTTGTAACTTTTCCTGCGGGGCTATCAAAGGGAGCCTGAGCGTCTACAGAATTCTTTGCGCCCTTGGTGGAGTCTGGTGAATCTGTCGTGCACCATTTGTCCACCAACTTGTTTCAGGGCATTTATTTTCAAAACTACAAACAACCTTTTTTTTTGGAGCTGTGCTTAATTGGCGGCTAAGTGCTCGTCTGTTTTTTCTGAACATGGTCGTGAGAGAACTTTATGCTGATCCATTCGCTTTTCTCCCTCTTCGCTTTTCTTTGGGATACCTGTACGACCTCTCCACAAGGCAGACGATAAAGGTTGTCATCGGTCATTGCTTCCTCTACCCATATATCTGCAGCCTTATACCTAGCCTTTCTTGATACGAATTCAGCGGATGTAGTCCAGCCCAACGGCCGAAGATATAACGAACGCTCCCTTATTACGAACCGTTGCGGTGTTACCGTGAAAATATGAAATTCGTCGCAGATACAACGAAAAACTTTGGCCACACCACTAGGTTATAGCGAACGAGCAGGCGCCGTAAACTACCCCCGAATTTTAAGAGGTCGAACTTCCAGTAAGCGCGGAGTGAAAGAAAGTCTCTCAACCTTCACGACACCGCTCCGGAAAGAACATGTCGACCGAAAAATGCGATAAAAGACGGCACTGCAGTGCGCAGCGCTAACCGGAAAATCCGGCGTCTGGGAACGCTGCGAACGGTAACGTAAATACGGTAACATTATGCTATAACTCCCTATTCAAACAGTAAGTAACCGCAGGCCAAGCCCACGTCGATGGCCTACGAGGGCAATCATTGCCTGCGTGTTCGCCGGCTGGGCAAAGCCTCTCAAGTGGAAGCGCGGTGCGTGTGAGAAAGGGGCATCGTCGAAAGCGAAGCTAATGACCATGGTCGTGAATCAAGTAACAGCAGCGATTTGAATATTTTTAAAGCCTTGCTAGCCATGCGTGTTAGCCACGGGCTGGTCACGTGGCATGCATAGCCTGCCTAGTCGGCTCCATCTTTCGCGCTGCTACCATGTGCAGGCAGCGTCACACAGCGGACAGTGCAACTGATGCAATCAGTGCCGCGAGCGTTGCGCTACTTTTGTCGCTTCATGAGTACACGAACTATAGAAGCAGCTCCAAGACACGTGACCAGACGCATGTAGATGTGTGACAAAGCTTCGTTGATCCATGGCTGGCCAGGTGTTTCCTCAGACAACTACGCTCCTGCGGAGCACAAAATTGCATAAGCGCGGGCTGTGACCAAGACGAACACCAAGCACAAGCACTCCCGTACTCTCAGGAATTTTGTTTATGTGGCCGACCTGCCACCAGCTGCCGTGGGCACTTCAACCGCGTTTAGTTATACCCCGTCGCTAAATTTGATGGTTAGCAGCAAGGGTCTCCACGAGGATTAACTGACCACCCTAGATAGCCTGGAAAGAGCCGCTGGAGGATCTGCTTTGCACAAGTAGGAGCGCATAAAGTAGTTTTATAAGAAATAAACGCCACTTTTAGTGGCCTCATGGGCGTCCGGAGGGGGGGGCAAGGGGGGGCGGCTGCACCCCCCTGGAAAATCACTCACTCGAACCGTGAGTGATGGCCGCACGTCAGGGGCGGCGGTGCGCTCAGCCAAAAGAGTAAAAGCGGCTCCGCTTCCACGCTTTGGATCACATCTGCGAAGTGCCGCGTCCGGGGACGCGTCGTTGCAGACATACAGCGGCACCGGCGAGCATGTGTTTCGAGCTGTCTTGAGATGTGTGCCTGTTTCTTTGATCTCTAGAGAGATAGCGACACGGAGGCAGACAGTGCACACCCTGGCCACCGATGAATTCTTCAGGAGGGAGGGACAAATCAGCCGTGTCCATCCCCGCTTTGTCGGGCTGCTCAAGGGCAAGCGGGCGATGAGTTGGCGCCGCCGCCGCTCGCTGTCTCCTCCGATCCACGGGAGAGCGCAGTTCGGTACAAGCGCCGCTTTCAGAATCTTCGGCAAAGGGGATTAGCTGCTTTTGTTCACGGCGACGCAGTCTCCAGAGGCGCCCCCACACCAGCGTTCCTTGCGTCTTCTCCGGAAACCAGCGCCTTTGGTCAAGGCAGCCCGATGGCGCCTGCCTGGCTCGCCTGTCACCTCTGGCTGGGCCTCAAATCCCAACAGCGCCCATGTACTGTGCGACGTCAGTGCATGGTAAAGAGACCCAGGTGGTCGACATTATCCGGAACTCTGTACTAATCCGTCCCTCATAGCCTGAGTCGTTTTGGGGCTCTGAACCCCATAAAAACACACAAAACAAATTTTCCGACCGGAGTGGCGAGTGTCCCTTCCCCTCGGAAGTCGCGCGGCGTTCCTTGCGTGTGCGCGCCTCTGTGTTTGTGCTTCGGTGTTTTTAGTGGCCGGTTGTCAACGAAGCTGAGAACAACCAAGACAGCGGACGAGAAAACGACGAGCGGCGAGTAGCGTGTGTGCAAATACTCGACTGTGCGGTTGCGCGAGCAAGATGGAGCGAGGTGTATGAAGCTGCGAGCGTGCATTTATCTTGTCAATAAGTTTTCGTTGTATATATAGTCATTTTTTGTTTTCAACGTACGCATTCAACCGTTTTTCCAATCAATGTGTATATATTTTTAATACTACCAACCCCGAGGAACTCCATAGCCAGCTTTGTCTCGCGCGGTCCCGAATGATGGACATTCGACGCTTCTTCAAGCGTCAGCGGTTGTCTGACGAAGCATTATCCAAATGCGCCCCTCCAGATTCTGGTGTGACATGTGACAACGGTGTAGCATTTGAATAGAGTGATGCAAGCTTTTATCACCGGACAGTAGCTGATGTCGTCGACTCCATGGAAGGGACTCTGTCAACAGTGAGTTCAGGTGATGCAGCAGGCCGAGATGATTCCATTTCTCCTTTCTTGGGATTTAAGTCCGGATTTGACCAGAGCGATGCAACCTTTCATCACCGGACAGTAGCCGACGTCGTCGTCTCCATGGAAGTAACTCCACCAGCAAGCTCCGGTCACGCAGTAAGCCGAGACGATTCCCTTTCTCCTTGCTTGGGATTGAAGTCCGGAGACAACATCAAGAAAACAAATAACTTGCCTCAAGAATATGACTTAGGAGAGTTTCTAGGCAAAGCTAAACTCACTGGCATACCGGACTTTTTGAAGTTACGTCTTCTTACTAAGCCATGGTCGCCAAATGTTACATATGATTTTAAGACGGATGTAACACCTGGAAAGAGGCCTTTTCGACATCTATGGCTGGGAGATTACGCCCCCTGGCTTGCGTACTCAGCGACAGCGAAAGGCGCCTTTTGTCGTTTTTGCGTCATTTTTCCTCCGCGTGTTCACCGGGGTACTCAAGGTAGTTTTATCGTGCGCGCTTTCAGTAACTACAGAAAAATGCACGAGGCGTGCAGGGATCATGTAAAATCCCAATGGCACCAGGAGGCAATGACGGCCTCACAGAACTTTATGGATGTGATGAGAACCCGTATGCAGCAAGACTGAACACTCTTCTCCACGAAGTGATAGTATCTTTTTGCATTTTTATTAATTTTAATTGTTTCTTCGTTGATAAACTCCAATGTATCTCTCCTAGCCTCGCTTTAATTTGCTGTTTGTATTTTTTCTTTCATGTGTGTATTTTACTTATTTATTTTATTTATATATAAATAAATAAATTTTCTCCGCAAATAGTGCCTTTTTGCTACGAACATACCCCCCCCCCCCCCCCTCCGGCGCCAGAACCAATGGGGCCCCCCCCTGCAAAAAATTCTGCGGACGCCCTTGAGTGGCCTTAGTATTTTTGGCTGTTATACAAAGAGTCCACTTACTACGAACATCAGATATAATGAACGGAATCCGCGTGACAGTCAGGTTCGTTATAAACGGGCTCGACTGTAGTTTCAATCGGCCGCAAAAACCTTGTTCACGCTTCAACCATGGACCTTACGCGTTAGGACGTACCTTCGCGCTAAGGAGGCGTTTGTGCCGTGGTCAGTGAATTGCTACCTGTGAGAGCAACGAGAAATCGCTGAGCAACAAAATAATTGTTTCTTTTTGTCGTGGTGCTGCGTTTTTGGGGCATACTTCAGCAGTGTCTTAAAATAGACATTGAGATCATGTACTTCACTATAAGATTTCTGTCTGCGACGAAAGACTCCGGAATTCTGTGCGAACTCTTCGTGTTTGTAGGACAGCTTAGCCTGTGGAACACCCGCATGATGGATCAACACGCAGAACTGCCGCGTTCAGCGAGGTCGCTGTTCAGAGAACAGTGCTCTTTACCGCTGGAGGACTATGTTGTTCAATTTCAATCTCCTGACTCATTCCGAAATTTTGATGTGCGGGCGGAGTAAGGGATCCACGGTGGCGTAAGGACTTATGCTGAGATCTTTGAATTCGACGAGATCAAGCAAGGCACGAGGAGGGTCACAGAGGTTCCTAATATTTTTGCAACAACGATAAGAAGAAGCCTCGGAGATGGTGGTGGTGGTGGTGAAAACATTTATTCAGAACGGACAGGAGGAGTTTGGATCAGCCCGTAAGGGACCGATCCTTACAAACACTAGGTGGAGGTCCCTAGTTTGGGACCCCAGTGGCGGTAGCCGCCGCCCGGGCGCGCCCGACTAAGGCTTGTTGGGCCTGTAATTCGTGGCAGCCGAGCAGGGTCGCCTCCCAGTCCTCCCGGGTTGGGTTGGGGATAGGGGGAATGGCCGGGTTGGAGGGGCAGGCCCACACCATGTGATAGGTGTCCGAAGACACCGCACTATAGTGCGGGCAGTTGCCGCTAAAGGAGGGATCGAAATGTTTTAGGGCTGCCGGGCGCAGCAATGTATTGGTGAAGAGGCGGAGAAGGAGCCGCTCATCCGCCTTCTTGAGGCCTTTACAGGGGCTAGGGTAAAGGCGATGGCTATCCTGATAGTAAGTTGCGATATTTTTGAACGTATAGACCAGATTAAAATCGGGTTCCTGATCAGGTGGGGAGGAGAAAACAGCCCGGTGAGAGAGCGCGCGGGCGGCTGCGTCTACTGCCTCGTTTCCTGCCAACCCCTGATGAGCAGGGGCCCATATGAGGTAACGGTGAGCGGGGTCCGTATCCCGTATGCAATTTTGGTATATTCGATAGGCTAGGAAGGGAGTGCAGCCTTGTTCGACGTTCCGACAGGCCCCACGCGAGTCGGTGATTATGTATTTTGAATTGGAATGTGAGGCCGCGAGAGCAATCGCGACCTCTTCTGCTTGTGTTGCACTGCGCGCTCTGAAAGTGAGGCCGTTAACTGTGTTACTGTTGTGAACTACCGCGGCCGTGTACCATCCCCCGTGGTGAGGGCCGGAGGCGTCCACGTAGTATACACCTGTTTTGTTGCCATAATATCGGGCTAGCGCTTCCGCTCGTGCCAGGCGCCGACCATTATGGTCTTCATGTGACATGTTTGCTGGGAGAGGCCGCACGTGGAGGGCACGTCTCCACAGTTCCGGGATGCGAAACCTGTCTTCCATTGGAGGGGTGTGTTGGATATGGAGTCGAGCAAGAAGGCGGCGACCCGACTCCGTGAGCGACAAGCGCGTGTACTGGTTTGTAAGGTGCGCCTCCCGGAGCTCCCGGAAAGTATTCACCACCCCAAGAGCCATAAGCCGGCTGTTTGAAGTAGTGATGGGGAGGTCAAGGGCACGTTTAACAATTTTGCGAAGGATGACCTCAAGGGCGTCCTCCTCTTGTTTCCGTAGGTGGAGATAAGGAGTCGAATAGAGAATTCGACTAGTTACGAAGGCGTTTGCCAGCCGCAAGGCATCCTTACTTCGTAACCCTCCGCGTTTGTTGGAAACCCGGCGGACCATGCGGCCCACCTGGTCCCCCACCTTACGGAGTTTGGCCAATGTAGTGTCTGGCCGCCTGTGTTTGTGGATGTAGAGTCCGAGTACCCGTATCTCATCACTTTCGCGTATGGGACCACTCTCAAGAGAAAGCGATATTTTAGTTGTGCACTTCTGTGAGGGGCGGAGGTGCACAAATTCCGATTTTTGAGGGGAACATTGAAGACCGCAGCGGCGGGCGTAGCGGTCTACTATCGTCGCCGCTGTTTGCAGGCTGGTTTCAATGTCCCCTGTGCTGCCCTGCGTGGCCCACAGAGTGATGTCATCGGCGTACAGGGCGTGCTGCACGCCGGCGACACCACCCAGCTGGGCCGGCAGGTGCATCATGGCCAGATTGAAGAGCAGCGGGGAAAGTACCGCGCCTTGAGGGGTTCCCCGCGTGCCGAGTAGGTAAGGACCATGGTCTCTATCTTGAATTCGAATGTAGGATTGACCATCCATTAAAAATTGGCTTATGTATCGGAAGGTGTTGAGGCCACAGTCGGTGTGACTTAGGTTAGTGAATATGATCTCATGGGTTACATTGTCAAATGCCCCTTTAAGATCCAAGGCGAGTACTACCCGGTCATTATGGGGGCATTCGAGGGGGTCAAGGACTTCCCGATTGAGTTGCAGGAGGACATCCTGTGCGGATCTGTGTGGGCGGAATCCGAACATGGTGCTCGCAAAGACATGTTTGTGTTCAAGATATGTAGATAACCGATCCCGCACCATCGTCTCCATTAGTTTGCCCACACATGAGGTGAGAGAGAAGGGGCGGAGGCTATCTGTGTTAATTGGTTTGCCAGCTTTAGGAATAAAAGTGACCTCGGAGATGGCGGAGTAGCCTAAGGCATCTCTAAACGGAGCTTTTCTGTTGCGCCGCCGCTGGTACGAATCCAACTCGGAGTATGCATACTCGTTTAGTTGTCCTTCTTACTGCGTTAGCAGTTTAGCCTCCCTTCCCAAAAATAACCGCACTGTGTGTGTGTGTGTGTGTGTGTGTGTGTGTGTGTGTGTGTGTGTGTGTGTGTGTGTGTGTGTGTGTGTGTGTGTGTGTGTGTGTGCGTGCGCGCGCGCGCGCACGCGCACACACATATTACTCACATACTCACATACACACATACGAGTATGCATACTCGTTTAGTTGTCCTTCTTACTGCGTTAGCAGTTTAGCCTCCGTTCCCAAAAATAACCGCACTGCGTGTGCGCGTGCGGTGTGTGTGGTGTGGTCTGTGTGCGTGTGCGTGCGAGCGTGCGCGCGTGCGGTGTGTATGTGGTGAGTGTGGTCTGTGTGCGTGTGCGTGCGCGCGTGCGTGTGTGTGTGTGCTCGTGTGTGTGTGTGTGGAAATTGAGCGCATGCATTTGCCCTGTGGCCGTCCGGAGCGCCTTCTCTCGACCCTGCGTCTGGGCACGCAGCCTCGGCGAAGGACTTCATCGGGGGGAGGAGTCTGTTGCGTTGCAAGACACTGCTGGCGTGTGAGCCCGCGAACTCTGGAAAACTGTATGTGCCGCGAGCGTCGTTCCGACCTATACTCGGCGCCGCAGGGTGCCGGCCTCGTCGAGGACGCGGGGCTCATGTTCAGCCGAAGACGCACCCCTCTCGAACTTGACGTTTATGAGGGTCACGGCTCTCCCCTCTCCTCTCGCAATTTAACTCGGGGTGGTCTGGATTCGGCCCCTAAGGACGCTTTCTTCCAAGAAACGCGGCTTGGTCACGTGAGCACGGCGTTCAAAAACTCGACCGTCAATGGACAAAGAGAGTCCTCCTCCAGCAGCGGAAGAGAGCAGCTGCTCGGTGAACAGGTCTGTACCTTCCAAGGGCCTGGGGCCCTCTTTCCTTTTGAGTCAAAGTATCTGAATAAAGACCCAATTCTTAGCCTTCACTGAGTCCGCAGCCCGCACCCAGCATTCTCAATCGGTGCTCGAAAGACTGTGCACACAAATTTTATTGCGTGTTTTCTTCTTTCAAACGATGACTTAGATATTAGGGTGACGTGGTCGCCTTCGCACACCATGCATTGGCGACCACGTCACCCTAATATCTAAGTCATCGTTTGAAAGAAGAAAACACGCAATAAAATTTGTGTGCACAGTCTTTCGAGCACCGATTGAGAATGCTGGGTGCGGGCTGCGGACTCAGTGAAGGCTAAGAATTGGGTCTTTATTCAGATACTTTGACTCAAAAGGAAAGAGGGCCCCAGGCCCTTGGAAGGTACAGACCTGTTCACCGAGCAGCTGCTCTCTTCCGCTGCTGGAGGAGGACTCTCTTTGTCCATTGACGGTCGAGTTTTGGTCAGCAAAAAGTTGGTAGCCATAGCCCATGACCCAATTCCCAACACCAGAATTGAACACTTAGTGACGGAAATTATTCCCAAAAAGAAGCGTAAGGAAAAGAGTGTCTTTATCGTAAACCTCTACAGCCCGCCTCGCCAGCGGGACGCGAATTTTGATACACTCTTTCTAGGGGCCAGCAAACTTGCGAAAAGCAACTCGTTGCTCATTGTAGGCGACTTCAACGCTCGCGGACAGCAATGGGGATACCCCACTAATAATCAGAAAGGTATACAGGTCGAGGACGCGGCGGAAGCGATCCAATGTACCCTCTTAACAGACGAACTTCAACCCACGCGCCTTGGCACTTCGATCTGCCCGGATACGTGTCCGGACTTAACGTTTGTCAGGGGAGTGAAGCACGCAACGTGGGAGAATCTGCTGGAGAATCTAGGCAGTGACCACTACATCCTGAAGACCACGATAGCAGCCACCAACATCAAGCGCAAGCTCGGCACAGCCAAGATCACCAACTGGCCGGCTTTCCGCAAGGCTTGCGCGGACCTGGAAGGGGGGATTACTTCCATAGATGATTGGTGCCAACAACTTAAAGACATCCAGAAGCGGTACACTCAGGAAGTGGATCGCACCGAGCAAACACCAGAGGTGGACCCTCGGCTCATCAGGCTATGGGAGGCACGTCGAGGACTCACCAAGCGCTGGAAGAAGCAGCGCTTTAACAGGAAGCTCAAGCTCAAGATCGCAGAAGTCACCAAGATAGCGGAGGAGTACGCGACCCAACTGGCCAGGCAGAGCTGGCAGCAGTTCAGTAGCTCGCTGGACGGCACCCTCAGCACGGCGAGAACGTGGCGTATACTCAAGACCCTCCTCGACCCTACCCAAACCAGGGCCGAAAGCGGGAAAGCTATCCGCAGACTCGTCCACACCTTCGAGGGTACGGAAGAGGAACTGCTAGATAAGGCCAAAGAGAAATGCTACGGCACGGCCTTGCCTGCGGCATACGCGAAACCATACCTGGGGAAACCGAACACCCACTTAGACAGGCCGATCACCAGGGAAGAAGTGTTCGCTGCCATAAAGGCATGCACGCGCAACACTGCGGCGGGAGCAGACAAGATCCAGAACGCACTCATACGCAACCTCAGCGACGAGGCGGTCGACCAACTGACCACCTTCCTCAACGGGCACTGGGCCGCAGGAACGGTTCCTGAAGAGTGGAAGCATGCAGAGGTCGTAATGATCCCCAAACCGGGTAAGAAACTCCAGATCGAAAATCTCCGACCTATCTCACTCACCTCCTGCCTAGGCAAGCTCTACGAGCGAGTCGTTACTCGGAGGCTCCAAAGCTACATGGAAGACGAAGACCTGTACCCCCACAGTATGTTCGGCTTCCGAGCCCACCTCTCCACCCAGGACGTCCTCTTACAACTCAAAGAGGAAGTCCTCACCAACGTCCCGAGCGTAGGAGAGAACGTGGTTTTGGCCCTGGACATCAAAGGAGCCTTTGACAACGTTAGCCACACGGCTGTAATGGAAGGACTTGACAACCTCCACTGCGGCGAGAAGATTCACAGCTACGTGAAGGCCTTTCTCTCCAACCGCACTGCAACGGTTGGGCTCGGAGACCTTCGCAGCGCTAAATTTTCGACCCCCAACAAAGGCACACCTCAAGGGTCCGTCATCTCGCCACTACTTTTCAACGTGGCCATGATCGGCCTCGCGAGACAACTCGAGAAGATCGAAGGCATACAGCACGCAATATACGCTGACGACGTCACGGTCTGGGTTACCACTGGGTCGCTCGGCCAGAAAGAAGAACGACTGCAAGCAGCGGCTACCTGCGTGGAAGAATATGTCAGTGCACGAGGCCTCGCCTGCTCCACCGAAAAATCAGAACTCCTGCGAGTCCACAAAGGGAAACACAAGGAAGGGTCCCTCAATGTCTCCCTCGAAGGACAGCTAATTCCCGAACGAGACAAGATACGAGTCTTGGGAATGTGGCTGCAGAGCAACCAGCGATGCGGCCATACGCTCGGCCTTCTCAAGCAATCGACCACTCAGGTCGCCAGAATGATCACGCGCGTGTCGCAGAAGCGGAGCGGCATGCGAGAGGGGGATACCCTGCGCCTGGTTCAGAGCCTGGTGGTCAGTCGCGTGGGTTACGCCCTCCCGTACTTCAGCCTCAACAAAGGAGAAGTGGATAGTGCAGATACCATACTCTGCAAAGCTTACAAGACTGCCCTGCATCTACCAATGACCACCTCCAACGAAAAACTACTGGCTCTTGGAATTCACAACACCTTCGAAGAGATCAAAGAAGCCCAAATGGTGACGCAGTTAGCTAGGCTCCAGCAGACTCCTACGGGGCGCTCGCTCCTTAGGCGACTGGGGCTAGGCCGAACTGCGGAATTTGAGAATCGTACTGCGAGCATACCGGACGCAATTCGCCAGACGCTAAAGGTTCGCTCCCTTCCCCGGAACATGGACCCCAACTTGCATGCGGCCCGTAGGGCAGCCCGGGCGAGGTATGTACAACAAAATCTAGCTACAAAATCCACAACGGTATACACGGACGCGGCTCCGTATACAGGAAGCTCACATAACAGCACAGTGGCGGTAGTTATTGATTCGAACTTAAAGCAATTAGCTAGCGCCTCAGTGAGGGATTGCACGGTAACCGAAGGGGAGGAGCTGGCCGTAGCTCTAGCGGCGGTAGCCGGTTATCGAAGCAACATGTCCCTTACCATCCTTACAGATTCGAGAGAAGCGTGCCGTAACTACATGAACGGCCGCATAGGTCGCGCCGCGCTCCGGCTCCTCCAGAGCGCGACCCCACCAAAAGTCACACACAGCATTTACTGGGTGCCAGGACACACCGACATAGCCGGGAACGAACGCGCCGACGAGGTAGCTCGAGGGTATACGAGCCGAGCTTCCTCCCAATCGGACGATCTACCCGACCGAGTCAGCCCTATGTACTCAGACATTCTCAACTACTATAAGGGGGTACGGATCCGCTATCCGCCGCCTCATCCTGATCTAAATCAACTAGAGGCAGTGTATTGGCGAAGATTGCAGACAGGAACATTCCCAAACCTGCATATCCTTAGCAAGATTTACCCGACGCAATATCGGGACACTTGCCCGTGGTGTGGCAGCAAACCATCGTTGTACCACATCACGTGGGAATGCAGTAAAAACGACAGCTTTCGCAAAGACCCGAGTGCAGAACAGTGGGAGAGCCGGCTCTCCAGCGGCGATCTGGGTTGCCAACAAGGTCTTATCCAGCACGCCCAACGAGCAGCGAAGCTCAGCGGAGCCCTGGAATAGGGGCACCGACCCTGTGAGAAGAAGGAAGATGGACCTCTTCTTTCTCGTCTGCTACTAGCACTATTCTAGAGCAATTAAAGTCTTTCCTACCTAGATATTAGGATACCTGGACCACTATGCGGTATTCGCCTACGGCCGCTGAATAATTTAGAAAAGAATTTATTCTCAGTCTGTTTCAGAGTCATCAACCGAGAAATGTTGTGACTTGCAGTTGAACTGTCACGTGAGGCGTGCAAACCTGTGATATAGACGCTGATACTTTGTTTTGACTCACTACCACACGTAAACCAGCCTACGTCAAAGGCTAGAATTACAACAAACGAGTTATTGCCGTTTTATTTTGTGCCTCATGTAACCTAAATTCAACTACAGGTAACAGCACTCGTTCTGCTGATGAAACTAAAACAACGTCACGAAGAAATTCGAATATAAATTATTTATTGGCTGAAGGCGAATACCACAGGGTGCTCCATGTATACCAATGTCGAAACCATTGTTTGAAAAGAGAAAATACTCAAGGGAAAATTTGGTGTCTATAGTGCTTTATTGAGTTAGATCAGTGCTAACAATTTGATTAGAGCCATACACAAACATGATAAGGAGGAGAAGTAATAACTCAAGATTTCACATAAACCTGACTTACAATGCTTTATAATTGGCGCTAGTACATTGCAGAAGAGTCAATTAGGTTTCTTCCCACACATCGTACTTCATTCAATTTTGTTGTTTCATATACTGGGCGCCATTCTCCCACTTTCGAGCGCAGACAGCTTCGGATGGGTAAACCTACGCGCTAGACTATCTCATTTTGTGTGAAAAAAAAAAAAACAAGAAGTGTGCCGGGTTCCAAAAAAGTGGGGCTGAACCGAGCTCCGAACCGGTTCGGAACGGTTCCTTTGAATCGTTCCGGTTCGGGTTCAGTTCCAAGATGGCGAAAAAATATGGGTTCGGTTCGGCTCCGGGTGGAAATTCGGGTTCGGTTCCGGTTTCGGTTCGACACCCTGCATGCCCTACCTTCCCACACCCTCCGTCCCCAACCACGGAGGAGTCATACTGGAAGACTCTCTCCTGGCCAGCTCCGCTGCTGCTGACCAGCGCCGGATAATTACCGACGCCTTGAAGCGGGTAGCCCGCCAAGAACTCCTCGTGCCACGTAAGGGAAGGCAGGGTTTGCCCCCTCTGCACTGCTTGGCAATAAATGTTTCCAGCACCACCACCAGAGAGCGTCTCACAATGGGCAGTAGGTCTGAAGAGGGGCTGAAGTGGCAGCTTAGTGAGGGGGGTGGGGAGGAAGGATTTTTCTGCGCGCCCGATCTCCATTCCGTCCACACAACCATAGCTTCAAAGGGTTTTCAGCCCTTTTTTCTTCTCCGCTAACACTACTGCCTACTTGAAATGACGTCATACACTCGACGATTCCTCGCACCTCAGCTACGGGGAGAGATGGCTGCAGAAGCCGGGCCGCTGTACGGCGTTGCCGGAACGATGGTTCGTGGGTAGTGGTGCTGCGAGCGCTTATCGCTCGTTGCCGCGGGTTTCGCTCTGCAGCGGCCGGGGAGCCAGAATTACTGGTACTGTAGTCCCAACGAGAATCGCGTTAGTGAAAATTTAAAGGTTAATGCAGGTATTTTTTGCGTGCAATGGCCGTTTTCGCCTGCTGTAACTCGGCGCAGTTGCGCCGCCAATCAATGCCACTCGAGCATGAATATCTGCCCAGTATAGGAGGCGCCCTTCTGAGCTTTAACGCAGCCTTCCATTTGCCTGCATATGTTCATATGGACCGGCTGCCTGATCAGCTTCCTTTATCAGACCAGCTCCATGCTGTCTCTTCTTCGAGAAGCCGTTCTAGGCGACATTCGTCGAAGACGTCCGCAAGAATCTACTCGTCCCGGCCGCCACTACGTACCTGGACCGGTGGTGAGCTTGACAACTTCCCCACCGGGACACTAAAACATTATTAGGGCGTTTCAGCATGCCGTTCATAGCCGGTCCTAGATGAGCACGTAGTACAGGAGACAAATGTTTCTAATTCACGCTAGCTGGCATCGAGGGCGTAAAAGCTTTGTTTTCGGCCGGCAGGATACTTTTCTCCCCGACGGTACTCACGGGCAAAGCTGCAGGCACGGACGGTAACACACCACTAGAACGTTCCGCTTTTCTTCTCGAGGCTCCCCCGTGGCGGACTTTAAGCACCTAGGCGCGCATTCGTGCCTGACCCCACGGAGCTGTCCTTTGCGAAGAAGTGCGCCCAGGGTTGGACGGATAAATCTGAGCAGTGATTCAGAATGCGCAGTAGCGAGTGTCCCTAGGGCGGAGCGACCGGAGCACCATTCCCCTGCTCGTTGGGATCTCTTTGGATGGTACCGTCCAGAGGTTGTGCGTTTAATAGGCCTTTCCAGAGGAATGTCCCTTTTCGCTGTTGCTGTGATGTCACGTCCGCTACGAAGTGCACCACGAAAGGGCACTGTGAGCTCCGCGGGCAGACTTCTCATGTTAGGGTAAATGCTCTCGCATTTACACCTCAGAATTCCTTAAGTGCCCCCCCCCCCCCAAATTTCAAATCGATCCGTCACCGCTGATGTCTATACAGGGTCCGGTGTCCGGTGCCTGCCTCTCAGCGGTGGAGAACAAAAACTCGCCTAATTTTACACGTCACTCAGTCCCATTGCAAGGCATTGCAACGTTTATCTGCGACATCCCATAACGCGATAACACTTGGTGCTATAGCTGTTCCGTAGTTAGTAAGCTGGGTAGATAATACAAACTTATCAACTTTCTGCTAGAAAACAGCCAACAAACGGGTGCCACGCAGAAAGGTGCACACACACACACACACAACCTTGTGTGAGTGTGCTCCTTTCTGCGTGGCGTCCGTTTGTTGGCTGTTTTCTAGCAAGTCACACCAACTAGCCCAGACTCAAGTGCTCCTTATCAAGTTTCTTTTTATCTGTGCTTTCCCCGGAAAGAGTGGTACAGGACAGCCGTACCTTACCATTTGATGTAATGGGCAGACGTTGTTTGAAACGACAATTGTTTCAGTACTCTCCGGCTGTAGAGATGGCCTTCTTTGTCAGTTGAAAAAGTTTTATGCTCTTCACGGTTGTCATCAACATGGCCGAGTTCTCTAGAAAAATGCTGTGCATGTGGTATCAGTGTTTTGATTTGTACAAGCTTAAAGCAGGTGGTAGAAAAAAGTTGACACTTGAGAATATATAGTTAATGAAACCTGTGTTGACTTAATAATGACAGCTTAAACGCCACGCGTGATTTTAACGAATAATATGTAAGCGGGAAACATTTCGTTGTGAAGGGCATCATTCCAGAAGCAAAAATGCAAATCTCTTTATGCAAAATGGTTTATAGCTTCCCACCGGATGCTAGGTGAAGAAAAAAGAATGTAAGGGACCATTTATAGATAGTTTCCATTTTGAAGTGAGCCTATGGGCGTGTTCAGATAAGAACGGTAATCGAGGTCCCATGACCATTTTTTGTTTTCAATGAAAATTTTATATATGATGGGCAAATATGTCCACACAAAGGAATGAGCCTTAGTTTTGCAAGAAGCTTCGTAGTTTTCTCGGAAAAAAATCGCATGTCACAAGATGTGGAGAATGCCGTTTTTGGCACTTCGCAATGTTGCAAGTTTGAAGCCTCATTCCATGCACAAAAAACTTTTTCCGCGCATCAGCATTTTTTCAGAACTTCTTCACAACTTATACAATCAGAGAAAACAAAAAATGTTTTCTTGCTTTTTCAACCTTCCGAGTAAAAAAATTGCAAACTTCGCTTCTGGAGCTATGCGGTGCAAAAAAGGCACTTTTCAGGGCAGCCTTAGGGCAAGATGCCTAAAGATCTTCCCACTGAATATTTTTCTCAGCATTGTTCAGCTGTTTTTACTCACCTCAGGCAAGTTCTGCTGCTCTAGACTTGACAGATAGTTTTCAGTACAGTCTCAAAATTGGCCGAAGTTCAAAAACGCCAAAAAAGTGACAACTTTGACATGGGTTTAAAAAAAAACATCATCATCGAATTTTGTTAAAATTTGCCTGAATAATCCTCAATACATGATAACTTTAAGGCACTAGATAAGTGTTGCATTATATTGTTTTAAAATACAAAAATAAACACAAAACTGAGTTCATGTTTTTGTTATATAGAATTGCTTATTACTGCCTCTTAGAAATAGTAGCTGTCAGAAATTTGATTTAGCACTCATTGAACAGGGTTACATTTTATTTACCCCAATATCCGAACCATTCTCAATGCTTATAGAGCTTCTATTCGCTTGTTAGCGGCGCTCTTAATGCGTGAAAATGGGAATAAATTCGCTATTTTGCCTGATGTCATAAGAATTGGCTGGTGGCGGTCAAACGTTGTTCGTATTTTCTAATTTATTCGTCGTACGGTCTATTGGTATATATAATCGATTCTTTAAATATATAAGATCATTTCTGGGCTCTTAGAAAAATTTTTATAGATAAAAGTTAATATTAATGCGTTTCTCAATTCGGCGTTTTCGAACTTGCGTCTATTTACCTCTGTGTTCAATGGTTCTACAAGGCACTGTCAGGAGACAAAACGTCGTCTCTTGAGGGGAACGATTTATCTGCAAGGTTTTTAATCATGGGGAGTTTTAATCGGGAGGAAATTTAAAAATGGGATGCCGCTTCATGTGCACATTGCAATTCAGAAAATCGTAACAAGAAATGAACGGCGGCAGTTGATTTCGGTTTTGCGCACAGTATATTATCCAGCACGAAGCACTAACCAGATCACAGTCTCTTCCATTCAGAAGCAGCTGTGGAGGCCACGTAGGATGCACTGCCTTCACTTCACTGAGCGTACTTCCAGATGTGGAGCGTCTGAACTCCAGGCACTTTCTTTTCCAGTTTCCATTGTTCCTTCTTCACTTCGCGAAAGTCTGCAAGCTCCCTCTGTGGCAGCTCCAGAATGGTGTGATGTTCTTTAGTGTTTCTTGAATTGCGTCTACGAAGCCTCCGGCTCTGTGTATGGCCTCACTTACAGGCTTCCGCAAGTTGTGTTGTGATGCTCGATGGTGTGCTGCTGTGTCATGTTTCCTCAGGAATTGTGCCACTATCCACATGATGGCATCTTCACTTTGGAAAATTTTGAAATGAGCAGCGAGGATGAGGTGTTGATTGCTACATGGGAATACGGGGAGCTAGTTAAAAAGCTCTGACCGCTTCATCGTTTATTAGAGAATTTCTAAGAGTGGCCATGAAATGCATTTCCTACAACTATATTATATCTGTGCAAGCAAGAGCAATACACGAAAAAATACACAGCTGCAAGAGAGGTGCAATTGTTTAGCATTTTGATTTTGCCAAAAAATGAACGGTTGTGCTTCCAGACTGAGTACAAGCGTACCATTGGCAGAAAAAGCAGGTAACCGTGTTTACCTGCGTTGTCATGTCAAGAAAATCGACTGGTAACTACGCTGTTAATTTCGACGATATGTCTCATGATTCCGCTCATGCATGCTTGGCTCTGTCGAAAATCAAAGCACATCTCGAAGAAAACGCGCCAATCTACACCAAGATAATATATTCGAGCGACGGGGCTCCCGCTCACTTCAGGAATAAATACCAGTTTCATGAGCTGCAGCGCAGTGAATGTCAACGGACGATATTGATGTTTTCGGCCTCTGGACACTGCAAAAATGCTTGCGACGGCGTTGGTGGGCTAGTGAAACATTGAGCATCACAACACAACTTGCGGAAGCCTGTAAGTGAGGCCATACACAGAGCCGGAGGCTTCGTAGACGCAATTCAAGAAACACTAAAGAACATCACACCATTCTGGAGCTGCCACAGAGGGAGCTTGCAGACTTTCGCGAAGTGAAGAAGGAACAATGGAAACTGGAAAAGAAAGTGCCTGGAGTTCAGACGCTCCACATCTGGAAGTACGCTCAGTGAAGTGAAGGGAGTGCATCCTACGTGGCCTCCACCGCTGCTTCTGAATGGAAGAGACTGTGATCTGGTTAGTGCTTCGTGCTGGACAATAGACTGTGCGCAAAACCGAAATCAACTGCCGCCGTTCATTTCTTGTTACGATTTTCTGAATTGCAATGTGCACATGGAGCGGCATCCCATTTTTAAATTGCCTCCCGATTAAAACTCCCCATGATTAAAAACCTTGCAGATAAATCGTTCCCCTCAAGAGACGACGTTTTGTCTCGTGACAGTGCCTTGTAGAACCATTGAACACAGAGGTAAATAGACGCAGGTTCGAAAACGCCGAATTGAGAAACGCATTAATATTAACTTTTATATATAAAACTTTTTCTAAGAAGCGAGAAATGATCTTATATCTTTAAAGAATCGATTATATATACCAATAGACCGTACGACGAATAAATTAAAGAATACGAACAACGTTTGACCGCCACCAGCCAATTCTTATGACATCAGGCAAAATAGCGAATTTATTCCCATTTTCACGCATTAAGAGCGCCGCTAACAAGCGAATAGAAGCTCTATAAGCATTGAGAATGGTTCGGATATTGGGGTAAATAAAATGTAACCCTGTTCAATGAGTGCTAAATCAAATTTCTGACAGCTACTATTTCTAAGAGGCAGTAATGAGCAATTCTATACAACAAAAACATGAACTCAGTTTTGTGTTTATTTTTGTATTTTAAAACAATATAATGCAACACTTATCTAGTGCCTTAAAGTTATCATGTATTGAGGATTATTCAGGCAAATTTTAACAAAATTCGATGATGATGTTTTTTTTTAAACCCAAGTCAAAGTTGTCACTTTTTTGGCGTTTTTGAACTTCGGCCAATTTTGAGACTGCACTGAAAACTATATGTCAAGTCTAGAGCAACAGAACTTACTTGAGGTGAGTAAAAACAGCTGAAAAATGCTGAGAAAAATATTCAGTGGGAAGATCTTTAGGCATCTTGCCCTAAGGCTGCCCTGAAAAGTGCCTTTTTTGCACCGCATAGCTCCAGAAGCGAAGTTTGCAATTTTTTTACTCGGAAGGTTGAGAAAGCAAGAAAACATTTTTTATTTTCTCTGATTGTATAAGTTGTGAAGAAGTTCTGAAAAAATGCTGATGCGCGGAAAAATTTTTTTGTGCATGGAATGAGGCTTCAAACTTGCAACATTGCGAAGTGCCAAAAACGACATACTCCACCTCTTGTGACATGCGATTTTTTTCCGAGAAAGCTACGAAGCTTCTTGCAAAACTAAGGCTCATTCCTTTGTGTGGACATATTTGCCCATCATATATAAAATTTTCATTGAAAACAAAAAATGGTCATGGGACCTCGATTACCGTTCTTATCTGAACACGCCCCTATGAAGGGATGGAAAGAATGCAGTGAACTGGAGCGACTGGTCACCAATACCGAGGTGTCAATCAGACTCGGGTAATAAATGAAGTTCGATACAGGGACCACAATAACTTCTGCAGTTCAACAATTTTCGAGACTACCGAAGTGACGAATCAAAATGTGAATTTTATTCTGCGTATTTCATTCGCGAATTCTGGTTCTACATCAACTGTGCGTCAAACTAAACGCGATTTTTTGTTCAGAAACACGTAAAAAAAGAGCGAGGTCATGAGCCGGGAACAGCAAAACACCGACGCGCCGTCTGCGGCACGGGACGCCATGAAGACCCGCAAGCTTGCGGCCTCTAGTCCAGCGGGGCCTGCGGAGGTGTTCTTGCAGGTGCAAGCCTCGGCGTCGCAGGTCCGGGTGCCGAGGGGAACGACGAGCTGCGCAGACGAAGAGAGCTCTTGACCACCGGTCGCCAGCTAGGGCTAACTGTTGCCTTCAAGTAAATACCGGCACGACCAGCACATCTAATTTATTACGTGAACCCCCAGAACCTTGTGTACATTACCTGCTTTTACGAGGGCACGATTTTAGACCAAAGTGGTTTGTGGGGGTTTAATGCCGCAAAGCGACCCAGGTTATTAGGGACGCCGTAGTGAAGGGCGCCGGAAATATCGACCGCCTGGGGTTCTTTAACGTGGACTGACATCGAATAGTACACAGGCCTCCAGAAGGACATCTGAAAGAGGGCTGCGCGAAAGCTATTCTCTCGAACTCTAATCGAATATGAATAGTGTAGGTAATAAGAAAATCGAACACGAATCGAATATTTCACGAATATCCGGTACTTCCGTCAGTATTCGTGCGAAACGAATAATTATGGGACACAGCGAAGCGCTAACAGCGGCGCTGCGTTAAGGCGCTAAAGCTTTAGAGCTTTATTGCTGTAGCTGCTAAAATACGAGACACACATTTCTAGAAAGGAATGCACGTGATGAAGTCAACGTCGTAGATCGGTGACCTTCATGTCGAACGTATCAGACAATTGCACTTTCCTCCTGCTGACGACCGCAAATAAACTATAACACCACACCGCACGAGAGCGGCCAGAGAAATGTACGAGTCATGGATTCCCAGATTGGGCATTGAAGGGAGGTCTTACAGAACTTGCCTGAACCCTGCTACATCGCCTAACCTTGGAGGCCATGTGTGAGCATTGTGAACGCAGCCACACGAATGGAGCGCGTCGTGCCGCTGAAACCTGCCTTCCTGTGCATATGCATTGCGGCAGCATACTGCGCGGCGCCTGATTGGACCCTGTGAAAACTACGTAAAGCCCTTTTAGCAGTTAGGGCCAGACATACCAAAACCATTCAAAAACGTGCTGTGCGGCGCCAAGTGGACCCTGTTTTCGAAACAGTCGTGGAAGAAAACTAAGTAGAGCCCTTTTACCAGTTAGCGCCCATTATTCCAAAATTATTCAAAAACTTGAAAACATATTCTCTTCCTTTCGGATCATTTTCTGAATGGACTATTTGATTCGTTCAGCAAATCGAATAGGAGGATATTCAATTCGTTCTTCGTGGGTTTCAATAACAGCACATCCATAAAGATCATTTTTGTTCCTCTTCATGGTATGTTTAATCTATCGCCTCAAATATTAGGTTAATAATTATAACCCTTACGAATCCTCAACCATGGGAACTCAAGTGCACTGAAAATGACCACGAAGGGTTACGTAAACGAACAGCCTCTGACTTTGGGACAAACAATTAGTGGCCATCCTGTTCCAGCGACTTCCTATAGGCTTGCGCTCGGTGCGAATGAAGTCCAGTCCCTCACGTTTGCACCTGTATTCACTAACTTCACAGCGGCCGCTCTATGCGCGATTCCCTGTGATGCGAACGACGTCAGCCCATTATGGTACAGCGGAACCGGGAACAGAAGATGATGAATTTTGACAGCGCAAGGGAGACTAGCTTTGGCCAGAGAGCGCCACAGCACAATCTGTTTTTCGTGCACTCAAGGTGGAACCTATTATTCCGACCCCACGCCTTCCGCATATGAGGTGGATGCTCAAAGTAGGCCACAACTGTCTACGAAACCGGAACTGAATCCAGAAGCGGTCCTGGGCCAGAAAGACTACGCGTGATCTGCAAGTGCTTGACAGCTATCAAGGATGTGCTTGAATGTCTGCGGTCGTGCTGTCTACGAACACTCTGCAGTGGCTCATTGGTGGGGAAGGGATATGTATTGCTATCGTTCTGAATTTAAAGGCGGGTTCTTGCGGAGAGAGTATGATCAATGTTCATCAAAATGCTTCAGTACTACCCAGACGGAACGAAATTAGAATATTCGACGTAATCTAATTTTCCGCGACGATTCCGTACACGCGTGTGTGGCAACAATATGTTCCTTCCTCTGGATTAGATTTGACATCTTCGCTATCGTACACTCGTCTATCTCTGACGTAATCCTGTTAATTCATCTTCCGAAATAATTTACGCATTTGCCACTCCTTCAGGCTCCTGTACCGTGCGACGTCAGCGCAGGTTAAGACACCCAAGGTAATCGAAATTATCCGGAGCCCTCCACTACAGCGTCCCTCATCTTAAGTCGCTTTGGGACGTTCAACCCCGTTCGCTCAGTCACCGAAAAGTTGTCATCGGCTCGCACGAAGTAGTTCCGACTGCCATAAAAACAATGGGAAGCATTTGTGACAATAAATAGCAAGAAACTGCATGGCTCTCGAAGAGAGATTTGCGGATATAGTGTTACTGTGCAATCTTGCGATATGCGAAAAAATTGCGTTCATCAACAACTTCCCGCTGAAAAAACGGTGCTTTTCCCGAATTCTTGGGTATGTTATCACAGAACTGCAATACAGTACTACGGTGAGCAAAAAAAGAAAAGCTTGGAAGACAATTAATGTTCGCCTTAAAGAGGAGAACGCGATGGCGTTATCGGACCGCCGCCGCTAATCGGCCGCTGCGCGGCGGGGGCGGGGGGTCTCTGCTTTCTCTGCTGACGAACGGGGCCGCAGGGCCCCTCGGCACACTCCGCAAAGGATGCAAACTTTCCTCCAGACAGACGAGACCTAATGTCGAAATAGCACCGCATCACCACGTGGCGGCACACGCGGCGGGTCTATACCTCTCTCTCTCTTTCCCCGATTAGTGATGGCTGAATCACACTTTACAGCTCGATGCATCAAACATACAAAGGCATCAAACCGTTTAAGTAGAATAAATCAATCTCAGAAATCTAATTGGTCTGGTGGAATTGCCTAGTTACTAATTAGCATAGAAATAATAAAGTACGCACGCATCAGTACATGCCTTTAAGACACCCCGACAAGTGAAAGACCACAATGCATTCCGCGGGTCCACCTTTACCCCGCTTAAAACGACGAGTGCTTGTGCCCTATGGGTAGCTTGCCCGTCCTCAGTCCAAAGATCGTGGTTCCGAATCCCACGTTATTCACCCCAATTCGCTTTTCACCGCAATTACTCTAACTTGCATATATAAACGTAATTAAGACGTCTGCCACCAATTCGAGCACGCCAGTACCAATTTATATCTTTCTTCGGGAGGGTTCCGTGTGTTAACGGAGCAGCATATATATATATATATATATATATATATATATATATATATATATATATATATACATACAGTAAATGAGAGTGTGATCACACTGGGGTATTTATAATTACCCGTAGGAGGTCACGCAGATGTGACGTCACAACTGGGTTTTAAGGGCTAACTCAGCCCACCGACGGCAACGCCGGCACCGGTTTTTTGCGACACAGAGCCTTTAACGCTGGCGCGTTAATAAAATGTCCCCTTTAAACGCGTGCCAAACGGCATGCGAGCGCTGCCTGATGAGGCATTCGTGGTGTCGAGACCGGCGCACTGGTGCGCGGCCATATCGGGCACAGCGATGTCGACAACAGGAATGCTTCGTCAGGCGGCACTCGCATGCAGTTTGGCATGGATTGGCCAGCGAAGGCAGGGGCCACTTTTTTTTTTGCTCACGATAGTACAGTCTTTGTCAAAAGTATACAGCCCAAGCGGTTTGCTTTCCACCCGTGTAGCGGGGCTCTTAATCACATTTGACAGTCCTAAGCTTGGGCGGGTATATAGAGGACTTAAATTCCTCCCGCCTTCATGAAATTAGGGTCTCTGAGTATGCAAGAGGAGCTGCAGGGGCCAGAAAACACCGGGGCTGTATGTCTCTGACAAAGACTGTACATACACGTCAACATGTCATCTTGAAACCTGGAACAATCGACGACTGCTGAACTAGCGTAACAATGACCGTCAGCTTCTCGCTAATAACTAGCGTAAGGTGCGATCTGGAGTACTGCAGTGGACACTTGGGTTTTTTTCTGTGCCCGGCCGTGTGCATTGTAGAGCTCTGCTCTGGCTGTAAGTTTTTTATTGGGCCGGACCCACGCAAAGAACCTGATCTGCTTGGCCTGGCTCTTCAACTGCACAAGTTAGGTTCAAGCCCGAAACGACGCGAAAACCAAGCGCGCTTTTCGGTAACGCCAGAAGTTGTTTCTATCCTGTACTTGAAGAAGCACTGCGCTGCAAATCAAGCATGTGGTTTTTATTCATTGCATGCACAGGATCACTCATGGTGATGCCTTGACGCCAAGGATATAGCCGAAGTGGTAACATTTTAATCTGCTTCAGAAATCATGGTTTCGTGTCGATGGTGAAGAAACTTTGCGGCTATTTTCGACAGTGGATATGAGGTGGCAGCCACACTGGCCGCACCCTTTTTGGTTGGTTGGACGTACAGCTCAAATTTATTTCTTACATACTCGGGAAAGCAATCTAAAATATGTTTCTGAGTATTGCCATCTTTTTATTGTAAAAAAACTGCAAAAAACCAATACAAGCGAATGAAAGCTAATAAGATTCAAGGTAAGCACGACAGTTTTCGTTTCGCCTAAAATATTTTTATTTATCAATACTGCAATCCCCTCTGGGGATTTTAGCAGGGTGGGATACAATAAATACATAATGAAAACAATAACACAGACAAAGCATATAATACAAATTAGATCCATGGAGCGTATAAACAGTTAAAGACAACACGTTTCTAAACAATACCTAAAACAAATGCCGACAGTGACGATTTTGAAATTTGATCATTGGTTAGTAGATTCCATTCAGTTACTGTTCGGGGAAAGAAAGAATACTTAAAACAGTTATTATGGGTGCTAAAGGCGGTTATTGTGCGACTGTGTCTCTGCCTTGTAGAATACCCAGATGAAAAACTAATTATTCCCGTGAGGTCGGTTTTATAATGACCGTTAATAAGTTGAAAGAGGAATTTTAGTCGTGATACACGGCTTCTTTGCGTTAATGGTGGCAGGTTTGCTTTCATTAGTAGTTCGGTTACTGATGTACGTCCAAAGCTATTATATATGAAGCGAACTGCTTTTCTTTGCACCATTTCCATCTTGGTGATGTTAGTCTTGGTGAAAGGGTCCCAAATTACACATGCATAGTCTAGTATCGGCAGAATTACACTTTTGTATGCGAGCAGACGGACAGAAGGGGTGGAAAGTCTCAAAGCCCTCCTCAAGAAGAATAATTTGCGGTTAGCATTAGCTACTACATATTCAAGGTGCTTAGTCCAAGTGAGATCATTAGTGATCCAGAGTCCTAGATACTTGTAGTGTGTTACTTCGGAGAGAAGTATGTCGTTAGTAGCATATGGATATTTAAGCTTGTGCTTCTTGCGTGTAATGGTCATAAAAACAGTTTTTTGAAAATTAATTGACAAGTATCCAGCAAGCGAGTGCTGCTGTTCAAACTACCGATACCGATAAAGCAGCCAAGAAAAGTCGTCTCACGGACATCATAGCTAAAAATGTGACGAGAAAAGAACAGGAGACAGAGCAGCGGGGGGCAGGGGAAGGGGGGCCAGGAGTTGTTCGTAAACAGGTCAAAGGGTGCTGGCATGTTGGACAGTGGACTGCGCTCGTAGAAGAGGAAAGAGTTGATGCCCAATCCCCCCCCCCCTGCTATCCCTAGAGTCGAAAAGCTGGTTTCTCTATAGGGGTTTGAAAAGGCTCCCATCAGCACCACATAGGCAGAACTGCGTCATTGGCTATTTGGACTGCTGGGGGCTGTCCTCAAAAGTCAAGGACTGCATAAAAGCTTCCGCAGCACAAGTGCAAAGCGTGGTTCTGATTTGTGGCGCCAAATCTTCGTAAATGGGCAAGTGAAATGGGCTTGTGAAATGCGACTGTTTTATCTTTGTATTATCAATACGGTAAGTGGAATAACTTCTATTTGGACGCTCAAATTTCAGCTGTTCTACCTAACTGATATATCTGGATAGCTTGAGGAATCCTTTAAACCGGATGCTATGAGTTCCTCTGAGAATTTCTGGATAGGGCTTTTTCCCAGTAGCGTCCTACCGTTTCAGAAGGACATACACAACAAAACGACTTAGAAGTTAGCTGCATATGCATTCTTCCACGAACGACGTTTCCTCGACCACGACGCAGAGGAGTACGTGGGAATAATTAGGTTAGAGTTACTACATACATTATCCAGTAACTAAATTACGTGCACTGTTAGTGCCCCCCAAGCCCACACAGATGCGCATGTGGTCTCTGCACGCTCTGGCCTCAAGCGATAACACCGCGCTGGTTTCTAAAGCTTCCTGCAGAAAGGGATTATGTGCAGCGCAGAGAAGATACTGCACCGCAGGCATGTCCACAGATTGGTCACGCATACCGGCTCTGGCTAGACAAAGCCAGCCCTGCTCTTATCTATGCCTCAAGGTAAACCCAAGGGTCAGTTATAGGGTCACTCCCCTTTCGATCCTTTTTCCGCAGGCCAAACCTGTACTTGGGGCCCCATTCCAGCCGTTTCTCATTTCGTGAGGAACTCACTCGATCATTTCAAAAACACTCTCCATTTCTGACGCCGCCAAAAGTATTCAGTCACGACTTGCCTCCAATGTATTCATGCAGAAACAAAGACACGTCATTGTCAAGGCAAACCCAACATTGGCACTTAGACACTGCCCATGGCCGCTGTGGTAGTGGTTTATTTTAAAGAAAAGAAAACACCATCAGAGGGTTGCACACAGGCCGAGGTGGGGGGCTGCAATAGCCCTCTAATCATCAGAGGGGGTGCCAGGTCTGCCCCATACTACCTTTACTTTGTCGGATGTGTTCCGTCATTGCTTACAATGCTGTGCTATGGCGGTTGAGCTTTCCTGACGATACTGGCAGCCAAAGACCCATGACGTTGCATTCCAAAAACTGTTTACTAGACCAGTCACTTTGAGGCAATCTTTTCAGAACCTGTTTTGTAGTTAACAAAAGACAGATATGTCATTTTCTGTTGTTTAGAGAGTATCGAAAAAATTCATTCCAAAGCGTGCTGTTACATTCATGCCTCAGATGCACAGGGACTGCCTTCTCTGCGGATCTGGAACATAAAAGTAAAAACTACTGCTCAACAATATTTTGTACACTGCAATTCCATTGCAATAAAATCAGTATTTTACAACCATTCCTCATCTTTTGCACTCCGCGTTTTGACTGTTGGCGCCTAGGGGAGAGGATGTTGGGGGAAGGATGGTGCTGCATTGAAACTCGGCTCCCCCTCTTGGAGAAACCTGCACACGCCTATGGGAACCATTGAAAAACGTGTCTAAGAATTTTAGCTTACGCTTAACAGGCACTCATCATCTCAGCAGCAAGCGCGGAAGCACACGTGTGTAGCATTGGTTCGAGACAAGGAAGTGACCATCTCCTTCGATCATCGAAACTGTGAAAACTGGCCAAAGAGCCGGGCAGAGCCCCGGGTGACTCGCCAGCACATCTGCGTGACCAAGACTATGCCAGAGGAGCCACGAGCGCAGTC
Source organism: Amblyomma mixtum (assembly GCF_055824585.1). Lineage (NCBI taxonomy): Eukaryota > Metazoa > Arthropoda > Arachnida > Ixodida > Ixodidae > Amblyomma > Amblyomma mixtum. The sequence goes on from NC_143014.1 coordinate 241,762,562, forward strand.
GGCCGAGGCAGTAAATCTTTCATCCCCTCCATTGTCAGCAAGCAAGCAAACACTGAGTAAACGTGAATGCGAGTGGGTGGGCATGAGCATGATTGAGTGGGCATGAGCATGAGTGTGTGGTTGTGCATGTGAGTGTGTGGTTGTGAGTGTGAGTGTGTGGTTGTGAGTGTGAGTGAGTGGTTGTGAGTGTGAGTGAGTGGTTGTGAGTGCGAGTGAGTGGTTGTGAGTGCGAGTGAGTGGTTTTGAGTGCGAGTGGTTATGAGTGTGATTGGACATGAGTGCGAGTGTAAGTGGTTGTGAGCACGAGTGGTCATGAGTGCGAGTGTAAGTGGTTGTGAGCACGAGTGGTCATGAGTGCAAGTATGAGTGAGAGGTTGCGAGTGCAAATGGTCATGAGTACGAGTGTGAGTGAGTGGTTGTGAGTGGACGTGAGTGGATGCGAGTGCAAGCAGCCGTGAGTGTGAGTATTTGAGCCACCTCTCATGGTGCTGTGGTAGGCCGCTGATATTGGTTTTATTGTTTCCCTCCATGGTTACCTTTCCTTGACATTTGTTTCTGATGTTAAGGTATATGTACAGCCTTCCCACTATAAAGCCAGTTGATATTCAGCACTCTTTCATGGCCAGCCTGTCCATCGTATATATGTGCATTTCATCATTTATGCATCTGAATAAACTGAACCAGCCGGACAGCCTATAGTGCGATTTATTCCTTATGTTTTATTTCTGGAGCATTAAAATTTGAAAATGGTTCGGCTGAGAAGTGCTCATACAAAGAAATACAAAGAAATGGTTTGGTTTGGTTTATGGGGGTTTAACGTCACGAAGCAACTCAGGCTATGAAGGACGCCGCAGTGAAGGGCTCCGGAAATTGTGACTGCCTGGGGTTCCTTAGCGTGCACTGACATCGCACAGCACAAGGGCCACCAGAATTTCGCCTCCACCGAAATTCGAGCGCCACGGCTGGGATTGAACCCGGGCCTTTCTGGTCAGCAGCCGAGCACCGTAACCACTGTGCCACCGCGGCAGGGTAACAAAGAAGTACAATTTTAGAAAGAAATAAAACTGAATCTGAATTCTTACTATACAACATTCATTAAACATGACCCACACTCTCTCAGACATACAAGACACGTCACTCCTCTCATTAGAACTAATTACGGTATGCAGATGACCTCATATGCCGTTTCGGTCTTAATGAACTCCCGTTCATTTACATCTTGTCTCAGGATTTCAAAACTGCTCGTTCATTTAACCCTTTGAGGGTCGAATTATTTTGAAGAAAACTTTCCTATGTGGTCAAATTACTTTATTGCGGATCTTGAATCTACAAAATGTATATAATCGAGAATAAATAGTAAACAAAAATTAGCAACAGTACTTTGGTGACAGCATCACTCACAACTGGAAAATGTTCAATAGAATAGAATAGCAACGGTGATAAACAAGCTAAGAGCAGCACCAATAAAGATAGAAATCAACTTTCGCCGCCTCTGCAAAACAGTGCCCACAAAGAGAAAACATGCTTCGCGCGACTCCGTTGCGATCCCGCGGCGGAATCGAAACCGCGTAGGCACGTTGCCACAGAGGACGAGAATACGTCGTGAGCAACGGTGATAAGCAAGCTAAGAGCAGCGCCAATAAAGATAGAAAGCAACTTCGGCAGCCCCTGCAAGATAGTGCTGACAAAAAGAAAACTCAAATTTCGCGCGACTCCGTTGCGATCACGCGGCGAAACCAAAACTACAAAAGGGGTGTTGCCGCAGTCTGTGCCGCCGCACTAAAGCTAGACATAAGTTCTGCTTATCTCCGTAAGAAGGCAGCACAAAATTCAAACACTTCTTGTAAGTCCTAAGAGGTGGCAGCACCCCCCAGTGAGCACGCATTGTTCTTTTGGCGCAAAATTTCAAACGGAAGATCGAAACCGTACCCGTACGGCAAAGACCTTGCGGGAACAGAAAACCGCCACCGTACATATACGGCAAAAACCTTCAAAGGGTTAAAAGTGTTAAACTTTACCTTCTTTCAACTGTTTGCATTTAACGCAGTTTTCTTGTTCCCTATTTGCTCGATACATTATGTTTAAGGTCTTGTCTGCAGTGTAGTGTTTCATGCAATGCGTGTCTGATGCATTCATTACCTATTTTGTGTTTTTCATTAAACATTGCCCCACAGTGTTGCTGCTGTAAACGTATATCTGTACTTAGGTTTTTTTTCTTGGGGCCCGGGGCCCCGTCAGGCAGAATTTATTTGCCTTTAGCTCCGGGCTCCACGATTTTTGACAATCTGATATAAAAATTCAATTCAATTTAATGCACCCACTGTGCTCGACGCCTACTGCAGGACCGGAAATGAGCGGTTTCCTGGAGCCAGCCTTGGTACAATGGAAGAATGTTCCCCCTGGGTACGGCCGGTAGCTGAAGACAAGGCGGCAGGACGCGCTGGTCCGAGTGACGCAGCAGCAGCGTTCAGAGGTAGTCACAAACCATCTGCACGCGGTGGCGGCAAATGCACAGTTGCGGGTCGTTGCCGGAAGGGATTAGCGCTGGTGTCGCACAGTTCAGTAACACGTCTACCCCCCACGTGTGCCGGAAGGGGGCGCGGACAGGAGCTGCATGCGTGAAGTCTGCGGGCTTGGTGATTGTGCTACCCCCGGGTGGCGCCGTGCAGCGAGTTCACCGAAGTCAACAGCACTGATGTCCTTGGGCCGGTGAGATACACAGAGGTTCGCAACCAACATTTGTGGAGGCGGCCACGGGGCCTGCGGCGCTGATGAGAGCTGCGACGAAAAGGGAAGTTCTTCCAAGAATTGGAGAACACGCAGATGGGGTCCAGCTGTGCGATGGTGCCACCAGAGCGGCGAGAGTGTGTGTGCGATAGTGATTTGCGGCCATCTACGAAGGAAAGATGGAACGTTGCCAGGGGGGCAGGCGATGCCGCCCGTGGGCTGAACCTCGGACCCGATTGCTGTTCTTTTTGGTAACGGTATTTAATCGTGTTTTGATCCGACTTAATTGGAATGTTGACGTGAACAAATAAGTTTCAACCTGTAACCCGATGCTTGTCTGGGAAGCTTCTTCCATGTGCTGACAGATAGAAAGAACCTATGGAGAAGTACAACTGGCGCAGTCGGGAAGAATTTTTTAGGCTGAGCGGAAACCGTTCACCAGGGACAAGCGGCAACGACGATGAGAGTGACGGAGGGAGCAAACTGGCCGTACGAGGAGAACCCAGCAGACTTCCAGGCTCCCCTGACACAGCTGGGGCACCGACATTGACGCTTTGGTAGCAAGGCGAGCGCCCGTTTAGTTTCTGGCGTTTGGGTGCAATGCGAAAGCCTTTGGTTTTGACAAGTGATATGAGAAGTGCACCGGGATGGAGAACAAGGGTGCAGACGGGACGGGGAAGAGGTGCTGTCGCTAACAAGCAAAAAATGTAAGAGGCTACAACACCTCGCCCCAGACGGCGCCGGCGCAGCAAGAAAAGCTGCTGCAGTTACAATTACGAATTGCGGAAAAGTTCCTAGGAACAGTACGTTTGCAGCCGCAAAATGGAGTCGCGTTCGTCGAGGGCAGCAGCTGCACAAGGTCGGATACGCCGTCAGAGGAGGACCGAACCCCAAAATTCACTAGTCTTTTGAAGGGCAACTCGCAGTAATGCCAACTCAGCAAGCGTAGTGCCGGGTTCGTTCGAACATGTTGAGGCAACTTTGGAATCATATGAGGTACCAACTGAAGGGTGGACCGGACTTGTGTTCCCACGACTCAGAGAGAGGGCACGTGGCCTCCTTACCCATTTGTCTTCGGAAGGAAGGCGAGAATACGCCATCCTGTTAATATTATTAGTGGTTATTTATTGGTCATAAAAAATAAAAATTGAAGGAACAGATGTTGCCAGCCGCGGCATCTGCCACCGAAACCTGAAGCTCCTGAGGAGCTGCGGTCAGCCGGAATAGAAGCACAGGGAGAGGTGAGGGAGAAGGAAAGAGAGGGGGGAGCGACAGAAGAAAGGATAGGGGTAGGGCAACAATATACATTAACGCCATCCTAAAAAGCTAAATTTGGGCAGGCCTGAGGCTGTCAGTTGCGGAATACAAACGTCTATTCCAATCTACCAACAACAGGCCGGAAGAGACGTGGGAGCAATTCGCGGTCAGATTGGAAAATTATTTAGAGTACTAAGTAGAAAGCACTGAAGTCAACACGTGGAAAAGCTCATACGGCTGGTCGTCTCAAACCTTCTGAAGGGATGCCTCAGTCCAGACGCGAGAGCACATATTGTGGCTAAACAAAGTAAAAAGCGAGGGCTTCGTAAGCCCGACTATGTTCCTGCAATAGCACAGGCATACGAAGAGAGTGTCAGGTGCAGAGTAGCAGTGGGAAGGATGGCAGGTGTGAGTACAATGCCGACAGCTTATTAAGGGAGACCGACAGCGCGCACTTCAGAAAACGCTATCCCCGAATCGCGGTGCAGAAAACAATGCTTTAAGTGCCATGTGTACGGGCACATTGCAAAGGGATGCATGTAGGGTGCAGCACCGGCTAGGCAGGCGGCGAAAAGCAGTCGCAGCGAGGACAGATAGGTCATTGCTCGTGTAGCCGCGCCATTTGAGGTCGGTGGATCGATGACGTGGCAGCGCGAAGAACACAAGTAAGTAAAGGCTACTACGGGTAGATTGCCATTCGAGCTGGTGTACGGAAGGTTGGAGATCGAGCCGCTCACCATCCCGCAGAAATTTTAAACAGGAGAATGGGCAGTCCTGGACTCATTATGACTCCCCGCGGCTCAGCACATGCAGAAGTTACGCAAAAGGATGGCTGAGGCCAGTGCAGCGGCTAACTAAAGTGCAGAAATGGCTCAGCGTGCATATACCGACCCTACAGTCTCAGAGCAACAGCCATGAGTTTCGCTGAGGACGAACATACATTGTGGCTAGAGCAGGTGGATAGGGCCTGTCAGGGTCATTAAGCAGTTGCGACCAGATACCTACACCGACAGGTTAGAAGAACGGTCGTGCCATTCGGAACACGCCAATAAGCTGCGACCTTACCACACGCAGGTGAGTGCTGTTGGGTTAATGATTTGAAGGTGATGAGGAATTAGGTCACATGCCAACCTTTCCTTCTCATGAGAACCCAAGCAGCGACTTGCCGCCTGGCACACTGAATCATCTCAGTGTGCCTCAACGTTCGGAGATTGACGCGCTAGCTGGCCAGAAACACACGCGTCTTTGGAGACAGGCCAGGCCAATGAAACATAGGCTTGGAGAGCATCTAGCTCTAGGTAGGCGCAGCAAGTCTATCCGTACAAGGCACCGACGGCTTTCAGAAAAGGAGCAGAACAGAGCTCAGAAAGTGGGGTCTCGTGTATCCGGTGGAGAGCACGTATGCTCATCCGGTGGTCTGAGTGGCGAAGTGGGATGGAGGAGTGAGACTATGTGTCGATTGCCTCAGACAAAACAGTATCACCGAACCGGATCCATACCCAATGAGCGTATCCGACGAGTTCCTGCTGCACGTCGCAAAGACGGAGTAATCACCCTGATATACATGCTAAAGGTGTGTTGGCAGATGCGGCTAGAGGAGGCGACAAAAGATCTCACCGCATTCGTAAAGCCCCACGGTCAGTAGTTGTGGCGGGTTATGCCATCTGCCTCGGACACGCTGGCTTCACTTTTCAGCGCATAATGAGCGAAGTGCTGGCTCCCCACCGCGATTATGCTTTTGCGTGCATTGATGGCGTTGCAATATTTTCTGGGACATGGGAGGATCATCTCAAGCACATAGAGAAGTTGTTCAAACTGGTCAAACGATCCAAGAAATTGCCGCACCCCAAACGAACCGAAAGCTGACGAGCTTCTAAGGTTAGCCAACTATTATCGTCAGTATGTACCGGGTTACGTGCAGGATGGGGTTCCCTTGAACAACCTCACTATGAGGCGGACGCCGCAGCAGCTCCCCTGAAAAAGAGGCCCAGAAGGCATTCGACGAAGTCAAGGTTAGGTCGAGTTCTGCGACGACGCTACGCCCACTGGACCCCATGCGTTCTTGCCACCGACGCGTCCGACTTCGCCGTCGGCGTGTGTCTAGCGCAACTCGACGAGGAGGGTAACGAGTGCCCCGTGGTTCTCTTGAGCAGGAAACTGAGGCCGGCCCAGACCCGTTGGACCACCAGCGAAAGGGAGCCTTACGCAATTATTCGGGAGTCGGAAAAGTTTTAAGGGAGTTTAACGTCCCAAAGCGACTAAGCTATGACGGACGCCTTACTGAACGGCTCCGGAAATTTCGACCACCTGAGGATCTTTGATGCGCACTGACATTGCACGGTACATGGGCCTCTAAAATTTCACCTCCATCGAACCCGCCTGTTTCGGGTCAGCAGCCGAGCGCCGTAACCCCCTCGAGGCGTGGTTGTTCGGCACTAATGTGCGAGTGATCATCACTGATCACAGTCCTATCCGCTCCTTCACTCTGAGCAGTCCGCACAGCGCTAAGCTCACTCGATGGATGATGGCTTTGCAAAAGTGCAACACAAAAAGGGGATCCAAAACGTGCAGGCTGATACCGTGTGGAGGCTTGTGTGTACAGCTAATCTTGAGCGAGATAAATGAGTGGGGAAGAGAGTGGACTTAATTTTTTCTTTCTTTCCCTTGTGTTATTTAGTGTTTAGCAGAAGGAGTTGGACACCATATTAGATCCTGCCTCATTTCACGAAGTGCATCGTCAGTTTTCTAGGTGCTGATATTGCTTGTGAGAAAACGTATACTGCTAGTTTTTGTATAAATTTCTGGTTAGAAATAAGTTTTAGGTGGCTATTTTTCGTGCCTACGACGACGTTATTTCTTGTCTCTGACGTTTTGTCTGATTATTCGCAAATTTTTTGTGATTGTTTTTTTCGCTAGCTAGACATCAAACTTCGAGCAAGACACCGGTGAGATGCCCCGTAGCAGCTCTTGCCTGCTCTCGTCTGCTGTAACAACTAATATAGCGGAAGAAAATCAAAAGGAATGTCCAGAGCACTCAAAAAGTCCTGATCGGTGGCCGGCGCAGGAAGTTGGGTGCTACTCACGGATCGATCGAAGGAATTGTTCCCAGTCCTGTTATGGCGTCCCTGCGAGGTACCACGAGCCATGCGTACCAGGAACCCGAGTCGTACGGCCCGCGCTGTACCTCTCTGCTGCCGAAGCGCAGCCTGGACCATGAAGAACCGGTCCACGCCGGCTTGCTTGGAGGAGACACCCTAGAATAGGGTTGAAGGTGAAAGTTTAGCGACAATTAATAACAAATTACGCAAGGAATATATAGCAAGAAATCCCGTCATACAAGACCGTAGGTGGGACCTCCCACTCTATTATCTGCCCCCTTGCGTCTTGCGCTTATCCATCCCTTCACAGCACTCTCCAGCTGCCTGCGTGAAGCGCCATCAACATCGACCAGACCTGAAAATCTATAAACAACGTTTTCTATTTTACCCCAACCGCACAAGTGGCTAGACCCAGGTTGTTTCGTAACTATATAAATCTTCGTCTGCATATCTTTGCCAATGAATCCGAGAAGTTCGGTGTCCAGAGCGGGAGCTGCTGGCGTTGTTAGTGATTTGGTTTTTATTACTCGAAAATGGTTAAAAGGTTGGTGCTTTGGAGATATGGGGCTTAACGTCCCAAAGAGACTCGGGCTATGAGGTATGAGGGTCGCCGTAGTGAAGGGCTACGGAAATTTCGACCACCTGAAGTTCTTCAAGTAAAGAGGTCAAAGCGCTTCTCTACAACACGTTCTGGGCGTGTTTTGGGATAAGCACGCGATATCTAGTGATAACATTTGGTTCAGTATGGTCTGGACGTCAGCATTTGCAGTTAAGCTCATAGGATTTCATCGTCAATTTTTGCCTTCCTGGTCATAACTGCTTTGGGAGTTATGTAACAGATATTTCAGTCGTTCTAGGCATGTGTTTTGCCCTCTGTACATGCACTTATTTTTAGTTGCATGTTTTCTTCTCTGTACTATGATGCATTAAACCTTAGGACACCTGGATCATCGCATGCTATTTGCCTGCGACCACTATATTTAGGTTTCCATTCCATCAACCGAATGAATGCGGCGGGACAGGTGGCTTCAAGGCACGGCAAACACAAAAAAACCTGAAATACCACCGCTGATACATCATTCAATGCCTTTCCAGCTCTTGAAGCAGCCTGGTTTAACCGTTGTAGTGACTTTAAACCACATATCAGCGATAATACTCCAGTTTTTTTTGTGCGTCACATGACGTAAAATCACCACTGACTTCAAAGCCATTGTTCAATTGGATGAAGCTGAAACCAAAACAGCATCGAGAAGAAATTCGAATATAATTTATTTAGCCATCATAGGGGAATACTACAGGGTGATTCAGGTATAATGTCTAAACCATCATTTAACACAAGAAAACATGCCAGCAAAATTTTGCTCTCTACACACATCTAAGCCTAGCATGTGCACCAATCAATAGAGGTTGTAGGTGTCTACGCACATTCACTGATGCACACTCACGCACATGCGCGAAGACGTTTCCCTTTGCCAATGAAACAGTCGGCGATAATCTACAATGCAAAAGGGAAAGCAGATCTGTGAAATAACTTCGATCAATAATAACTTTGCAGACCAGCCGACTGATCAACATTGTTACCATCTGATGGCAAATTTTCGGTCTTCCTTAAAGACTACATCAAGCATTCTGAGTTCCATTGAGTACAGATTCCAAGTGGACATCCAAAAGTCTAACAATGCAGAATAAAAATCAAGACGAAGTGTTGTCAAAATAAATATAAAAAACCAACCCATTTCATTTTGAAGCCCGCGTGTAACGCATTTCCTTGTGCTACAAACCAGGCAGAAAAGTTACGGTAAGTAACCTGCGGTCATATGAACCGTTTGGAAGAAAGCAGTTTCAGGTGTGTAACCCATTTCGTGAACGTTCACTCACTGGGAGCAGGAGAGGGAGAGCGTCTACGGAAGGCAGGTGCCCCAGAAGAGGCCCAATTGAAGCCAGGTGACGCCACATTACATCTGTCAGTGGCACAAGTTGGAGCCACTGCCGCAGAGCCGGGTGCGATGCGCCTCGCTAGGGACTGGAATCCATGGCTCCACTTCTTTGCCGAATGGGTGTCCCAGCAGCAAGCAGTCGGCAGGGCAGAAGCTATAGTCCTCTTGCCCCGTCTGAAATAGAGTGCAAGAAAGCGTTCTGCTTTCGAAACGGACAATGGTTTGTTGCTTGTCCATATCTGCTTCAAAAATATGCCTGTAAGCTTTGAGTTTAGAACCTATGAGCAGCTGCAATATGTTGGGGCTCATCTGATTCCCCGAACCACACGGGAAGTGCACTGTACGTTCTCAAATGAGATGCAGTTAGGGGCACAACAAAGAATGCACAGCCAAGAATGGTTGTTAAATAAGCTGATTGATGATGATGATAGATTTTTATGGTGCAAGGGCATCTGTAGCCAAAGAGCGACATGGCAAGGTGTTCTCCTACTCAAGGTGGGGTCAAAGACCCAATTCCCAAGCATTCCACCCTAAGCAAGCCGAGCACCATACCAGGGGGAAAGTTTGTGCCCATTGTATGACTGGTGGGTACCCGGCGGCACTGGTGATCAAACCCCGCACCTTCCGCATGCTAGGCGGATGCTCAGATCACTAAGCCACCGCTAAATGTGGTTGTTCAAGTATCACTGTACACTATTTTCACTGCGATCCTCACGATGCTTGAACAAAGTGAAACCAGGCGAGAAGAAAATGCAGAAAAAAGCGGGAGGGGGGAGAAGGGCCCACCTAAGGGCAAACAGCATTTAGTTCATCAGATAACTTAAGAAGCGTGTTAGCAGCTCTCTAGAGCAGACCTACAGACTGAACAGTAGCTATTCGTTTTTGTGCAGTTAGTATATGTGTTTAGGGATATGGACAGTTTGAACAGGTTCACGACACCTTTTCATTTTCCCTTACATACTTCATTGCCCCTGCTAACTTTTAGCATAATTGGTTATGTTATTACTCGATTCGATAGATGAGAATCCAATCTTACTATTTAGTCTGGCAGTGATCAGCAGGTATGTTGCATATCTAGTGCTTTTGCAAAGACAGAGCATTTCTCTTTCTGGAAAATTTAAACATACATTAGGGGTAAGAATGAACCGATTATTGACGAACTGCAAGACACTTCATTGCCCCGTTGAACGGAATCTACCTAACCAGTTGAAATGGAGTTCTAGCATGATCAATTCATGTACAATGTTCATAGAACGAAACGAAGTAAAAGGGACGCGCAACCTTCGGTACATCAACCACCCCGTGGATGCTTTGCACGACCGTCGCAATGGCACAACTCGCAGTGGCGCACCTTGCAAGTGAAACCAGCACGAAGCGAAATGCTTACACCACGCCATCACAAAGCACCAAATTCTCAAAGAGCTGTTCCTTCAGTTGGCGACGGACAGAGTCATGCATGGCTGGCTGTATTGCATTATTTACGAGACGCGACAAAATGCCGAAGTCGAGTTCCACAGCATGCTCTGGTCGCGAATTTCAAGGCCCTTAGCTGCTGCCTACAGTTAGGAGATCAATAGGCCATAGCTGGTACGTCCCCGTTTTCGTGTCTGAGTTTCGTCGCATGTGGCTAAGAAATGCAGTGCACGCTGACCTCCCCCAGCCAGTGTGACCTGCACCTACTTAGAAGAGGGCAGAATCTATGCGCTGGAGGTGAGTATGCATTTCTAGACTATACGAGGTCTGTTAGAAAAGTATCCGACTTTATTTTTTTTGCGCACACCTGATGGATGTGAAACAAGCGCGCTTACAGCAGCCGACCTTGAACCCTCGTGCGCATGCACAAATTTTTTCCCGCCTGCCGATAGCGTCAGTCACTGGGAAGCAGCGTTTGAGTGAGGCAGTGCGCAGTGCTCTCGTCGGTTTTTTGTTGCAAGGAAAATGGCGGAGCGAGAGGAGCAGCGCTACTACCTGAAATTTTGCCAGAAACTTGGCGATAGCCAAGTGGAAACCATTCGAAATATTCAGACGGCTTTCGGTAATGATGCTATGAGCAGCACATAGATTAAGCAGTGGTGCAACTGGTTTAAAGACAGCCGCACATCCGTGGAGAGAGAGCCACGCTCCGGTCGGCCATCAACATGCCGAAATGACCAGGTCATTGCCGAAGTGAACGCTGTGGTGATGCGGGACTGTTGTGTGACTATCCGAGAAATTGCGGGAGAGGTGTACATCAGCAATTTTTCTGCACATTCCATTATCACCGAAGATTTGGCCATGGAGAGAGATGCGGCGAAATTCGTGCCGAAGCTGCTGATGGTGGAGAAAAAGCAGCTTCGTGTTGAAGTCTCACAGGAGATGCTGGATTCCACAAACAGTTACCCTGACTTCACCGACGCCGTAATCACTAGTGATGAGTCTTGGGTGTACGGGTACGACCCGGAAACCAAATCCCAGTCGTCACAGAGGACGCATTCCACGTCACCAAGACCAAAGAAGGCCCACCAAGTGCGCAGCAATGTCAGAGTGATGCTGACTGCTTTTTTGACTCCCTCTGTGTGGCACACCACGAGTACGCACCCCACAGGGTCAAAGAATGACTAAATAGTACTACAGGGTTTACTACAGGGAGTACTACAGGGAAACCACACTACATTGCACATTGCACACTACCACTACATTGCACAGTACCCGTGTACTGTGCAATGTGAGTGCACGTTAAAGAACCCCAGGAGGGCGAAATTTCCGGAGCCCTTCACTATTTCATCCCTGATAGCCTGGGTCGCTTTGGGACATTAGACCCTTCAAAATCATAAACCATAATTTCCAGTTCCATCACGACGAACAAAGTGAGTTAAGGTCACAAGAGGCATTCAAAAGAAAATCACTGCTTCATTGCTTTAATTGATTAAAACTTATGTCAGCCACCCTCTACAGCAATCGCAGCAAATGAACAAGCAGCTTTTATATCACAGTTCCCGTACACTCCTCAAGCGACCTCCAGGCACAGGCATTTTGTACATGTATCATTCGGCTGTTGTCTAAACCGACACAACATGAGGGCAAAAAATTCAATTAATTCCGCATGCCGATGCATGTTTACTAATATCTTGCGTACAGTGAAAAAAAAAGACATATACGACATAGAGCCTTTAATTAGTAATTTTCAAAGAGTGCTACAGTTTACCTTGTAGCTTCATTCAGAAGTTCATTTTACATCCTTCATTTCAAATACACAGCTAATTTACTCAACAAGATCCGGTAATAGAGTAGCTGCAAGATAAAATTTGCTACTGAATTACGCATAAATATACAATTTTACAATATACAACAAAAAATATTTTTCATATTTAGGGAAATCTAGGGAATTTTTGGATGCAAATTGGGGGAGAAGTGGCTCTGGAGGTTGGCAGCGCTGCTGGGCTCCCACATTTCTGAGCAAGTCGGCACCGCGGGAGAGCACTGCTTGTTCCTGCATGCGAACAACCACTGGGTTCGGTGACGTCACATTAATTGAGGCAACAGGACCTTTACGTCCCTCCATTCAGATTGAAGTGCAGAGCGGCTCCTCGGACAGAATTCAATATCATATTAAATTATGTTCAACTCTAGTGCTTTTACCGAAGCTTTCTAGAAGGCATCGCCCATGAAACAAATATCGTTTGTGTGCGTTCTAAATTTTGCATCAGTACCCCTTTAAGGATCCCAAGAATACAGCGAGATTCTTGCCTCTGAAGGTATTCCGAGATCAGCTTCCTGCCTGGTCTGCTGGCCCTCGCCGGGGGCTCCGTGGCTGGTGCTTGGGAGCCAAGAGGCGGCGCCAGCTGACTCCTCCGCGTTCCGCGTGTCGCTTCTTCACCGGGCCTGTCCCATCGGTGGTGGTGGCAGCTCATGCTGATGATGCCTTGAGCATACGAACAAAAATTGCCTAGAAATTTGATCAGACCCACATAAGCGCATTCTAAAAACTGAGCTCATCTGCTGGCACAAAAACGAAGAGTAAAGGGCATAGTTTGGTGCATTCGAAAGCATGCATAGAATGCTATGCGATCAGTATGTATACAGACTGTAAGGGGTGAATGGCGCCAAAAACTGAGATGGGCGGATCAAAGCACACCGCAGGTGCGGCAGACCGAAGGGTGTGAGGTCGAGTAGATCGCTTAGTGCTCCCAACGGTCTGCACGAACAAAAAAGAACGCAAGGATGAAGAAGCAGAGAAAAACGTCTCCACCTCACCGTCAAAACTGCAGCACACATAGCAAAGTCTACTGGCCAAAGGGTTTGCTTTGCATCCATTAAGTAGAGCAAGGCAAGAGGAGCGTTTAGTCTAGCCTTTCGAGCCGCTTTAGTCCTTAATTAAGGGTACCGTGAATTCTCCACTATAAGGCTCTTAAAAGCCGGTCATGCGGCCGGACAAGATTTGACCGAGAGTATACATAGCCCCAATAGCCTCGCTGAAGCTATGTACGGCTTAACAGCTTAGAGGCATGTGGTTCATTGCGGGAAGGACATGTATTTATTTTCACTTTAAAGCCACTAACACTGTGGCGCCATCGATCCGACCTGAACACGAGGGTTCACAACGGGGCTGCCTAGAGAAGATGCCTGGTGTCGCGTCAGAAATGGTTTCGGCAAGTTTTCGGTTTCGTTGTGCATTGGAACAACTCCAGCGCCACGCAGACAGGACAGGTGTCTTAGCACATAGTTTTAGCGGAGCGCGATCCACAAGCCTGATTCTTTTGCGTGGGGGAGCTCTCAAGAAAACAATTTTACCCAGCACCATCACCTTCCATGAGCGCAGAAAACGTCAATGCATCGTCCCCCCCCCCCTCCCGGTTGGAACTGCCCTTCATTGATATGCATGAGTCATCACCTTCTAGAATGTCCCAGTACCTTCCGTAGCAGGAAAACTTCCCCAGTGAGGTGAAGGGCACGAAATTTTAGATCAATGAAATTCTGCATAAATACACAGCTGCTGCCAAAATATAGAAGATCAGAAGAAAGCCATATCTGGAATACACTAGTGCTCTCGATGCAGCGGTCAGATCTGGTGCAAAAGTGCACAAACTTTCTTCTGCTGCGGCCGTCTGTTGGAGTTTGTTGCGTGGTTTGACATATGCGCGGGATTGTGCTAGGTGTACCGAACGCTGCGCATTTGTTCAAAGTGTATCTCGTGGAGCGGCTATGAAATTTCTTAATTCCAAAAGTTGAAGAATTTGACACCGTCCTTTCCGTTGCGTTGTACAGAGTGGCGCACACTGCCACTCTGACCGTCACCGATTCAACGGGTACCTTGAAGAGGCAACAAACTTTGAATTCGAGAGGTTACTCAGACTTTTGTTCGAGACGACGTTTGATAGTTCATACACGGAATTCAAGCTGTTGCTGTTCTATCAAAAAGTGACTGCCGCAATTACAGAAGGAAAGAGTTGCCTGATCACTAAAACTATATTTGAACACAACACGCATCCACTGTCGGCGGACGGTGACAGCGGGGTGACTATCAGAGTTATCACAAACATTGCAATCACTCACGTATTGAAAAACATCTTACCATCTCAAACAAAAACATTTGACAGAAGTTTATCAGGCTGGGAAATTAATTTTAGGAGAAATATTACTGATGCCAACCAAGTTCATTTTGGAAAGCCAGACTGCGCCTCGACCATGAAGAAGAAACCGAGCCGGTCCCGAAACGACGTGTTTTTTTTTTTCAAAATTAACTAGATTGACGTCAGTAATCTTTCTCCTAAATCTCACCATCTGCCTTTTATGCAAATGCTCCGTCGCGCTACGAGTAATAATATTTGCACACAAAAGAGACAGTAGACCACCCTGCACTACTTGCACGGGAAAAGAACTCGCCGGGAGGCTAGTGCAGGAGAGCTTGAGCAGCACTACGTCAAATCGGGTGCCGAAGCGCAGCTGGCACTAGCTGCACAGGGAAATCGAAGGCGTGAGTGCAGCGCCGCCTGAAGTGGTGCAGGAAGTGCAGCCAAATCGAGGAGACCAAACATTTACCCAACACGCAATGCGGGCCTTTCCAATCTTCCTGAGGCCCCCTATTCTAAACCTAGGGTCAGGGCGAATAGGGTTGCCCTATCCGCATGCACTTAGTGTTAGGGGAACGGGTTCATGTTTTCTGTCTATAGAATAGGGTCGCGGATGGTGGCTTTACGTTGCTTGAAGGCCGCGCCATGACGGCAGGAAAGAGAAGCTTTCAGAACAAATCAGTTAATATATATTTTTCATTGTGTAAATAAAACGACACGCGAACTGTTGCAGTTACCAATTTCTACTTAGGAAGTGCGAAAAATGATGCAAAGATTTTTTTATACTGCGGACATGTTGAATCGAGCCAAGACTATCCACACAGGAAGTTGCCGCCGCCGCCACTAACAGCAGATTGCCCCTCCATGTGCGTGCCTTGCTTTATTTTTAGGCATAAGTTCTGCGCTCGCTTTGGCGCTAGCCCTACAAGAAATGCTTTTCACATTTTTTAAATTTTTTGCCATGTCCAGCGCCATCTCGGGTAGAACCCGCAGTGGGAACTCTCGAAAATGTAATTATTTTCAGTTTTGTTTATGTCCGTGCAGATAAAATATATCGTCTAAATAAGAAAAGTGTGTAACCAGAATGCAAATTTTTTGCGACTCCTTTTTGGGCCCCAAATTGCATCCTGTTTGTGGAGATCAGTAGTTCGAACATCCCGCGCTTTCTGAAGCCATTCGACGTGTACTCGTTAAGCCTAGCAGCTCTTAAACACGGAAGCAATCTGAAAATTTGGCGTGTTTCATCGTTAAAATTTTGTGGTTTAGGCAACTTCAGCCAAAGCGAAAAGCCTAGTGCGCCTTTAGTTTGCTGTGAGCGTGAGCCACAGAGTAGCGGCAACGACAAATCGGTGATGAAGAGAGACAGCCCGCTTCGATGGGCGCTGCCATGTTGACCCAACGCAAAGCAGGCTTTGGGGCGCACGCTATTTCGCCGATTTAGCGTTAGCGTCGCCCGCTCACCCAAATACCCAAGATCCGTTAGCGTTCTGTGCATGCGCAGTAGCGTACCGCTATTCCCCTGTGACCCAAAGCAATATGGTGACCCTATACTAAATTTCTCCACTCCCTGCTGCGGCGTCCCACAGGGGCACGCTGCACAGGGGCGTGTGTAAACGGTAGCCCGATCTAGTAACAACACATAAAACCGCATCAACGCTGAGTTGATTCGGTTTACTGGGGTTTAACGTCCCAAAGAAACTCAGGAGAGACGCCGTAGTGAAGGGCTCTGGAATTTTCGACCACCTGGGGTTCTTTAACGTTCCCTGAAATTGCACAGTACACGAGCCTTTAGAATTTCGCCTCCATCGAAATTCGGTTGCCGCGGCCGGGATCGAACCCTCGTCTTTCGGGTCAGCAGCCGAGCGCCATAACCACTGAGCCACCGCGGCG
This sequence comes from Amblyomma mixtum, assembly GCF_055824585.1. Classification (NCBI taxonomy): domain Eukaryota; kingdom Metazoa; phylum Arthropoda; class Arachnida; order Ixodida; family Ixodidae; genus Amblyomma; species Amblyomma mixtum. The sequence goes on from NC_143014.1 coordinate 241,779,020, forward strand.
GACCAATGCTGAGTTTCATTTTCATCCGTAAGTACTAATAATGAGGGTGAGTGCATTACAAGCAAGAAAAACTATAGAAATAAAAGAAAATGTAACAACTGAATATATTATGAATGAGAACTGCTGCGCCACGTGTCCTTGCTACACGAAAACACTGCATTTAGTTAGGCCTAAGAGCATGAAAATCGCCAAATTATCGGAAAAATAGGGCTAAGGTACACTTAAACCTGTACTTGTGGACGAGAGAGTGCGAAAGAAAAGCGAACTGCTGCCATTTCAGCAAGCTATCGCGCCAAAGAATCCAGCGGCGACGTATTTATTCCGAAATGGGCGGACAGGGCGAGTATACGCCCCACTAAAAGTGTAATATTTGATCCGTTCGTTCTGCGCAGTAAATTTTAAGGCAAAAAAGGCAAAAGCCGTTAATGCTCATACTACTGGCCAAAATTCTGTCATACTATCACTGTCAAGCAAACTGATGACGTCATCGGTGGTGTAGTATGTCCTAGCCTGAATACTGATATCTTAGTCATTAATGACGTAACTGAAAATTATTGAAACCACTGTAAAATAAAAATAACAAAAAATAATAATAACAAATATAAAAATTTCCCAAGTAATAAAGATATAATAAAAAACACATAAACACTCATAAAATAAAAATGAAAAAAATTAGGCAGTGGTTTAGCTCTGGTTAAGCCTGGATATACAAGCGAAAAGCTGCAGTTGTGCTTGGTTTGACGTCATGGCTGTCGCAGTTGGCGCACAATGCACTGGAAGCCCCACGATAACGATGCAGGCGTTCGGCCGTCCACACACTGCCTATACAGAGGAGGAGACGCCCGTGTAGTGAATACAGTGCTGTCTTAGAAGGTTGCTTTAGAGACATGTACTGTGGCGTCCATTCCTTTCGGGTGTACACCAAGATATGAGAGACAGGCATTTCATTTCCTTAAAACCAATTTTCCTTTCATTTTCCTTAAGGCCCTTACGGCGCGGTTCGGGTATGCACCGAGATATGAGGGACAGGCGTCCTTTCCTTAAAACCAATTTTCTTTTCATTTTCCTTCCCTTACGGCGCGGTTCGGCTGCCCACCGAGATATGAGAGTTTCCTGGCGCACTGTATTTTATTTTTTTTTTCGTGCCGCGTGTGACGTCACTCGGTTTCGCGCATGCGCAGCTGTGGCAAATCATGGCTCCGACGGCTTACGCGAAGCGCGGCTGTGGTGCGAGTAGTGAAGCTTTTCGCTTCAAAATAAACACTAAAGACGTCATCGGAAATCGTCGTAACCGGAAATGTACTGGGCATACGCGCGATGTCCCCTACGAACGCCGACCGCCTCTCCAACTCCACCCCACGGCCAGAGGGGGTCGTGCTCCACCATGGAAGCTGCGGGAGCATGCCCGTGACGTCACCTATGACATGAAAACCACAGTAATCGGGGCAGCAACACAGGCGGAAGTTGCTTTCGCCTCATATCCCATTTTAGAAAGGGCCGCAATAGCATGATTCATGATTAATTTGGATCACTTCGTGTTCTACCACACAACCACGACCTAAAGCTGCATCGACGGGCTGGTCGACGCAGCGGCGGCGGCGTCCGGCCTAGGCGAGCATCCCAGCGTTCTGTGCAGCACGTGCTGGCGCCACCCCTTCTACTTCGGCACGTGGCGACATCTTGCCACGCGCGTCGCCACACAAAGAAAGCCGGGAAAGATGCCGCCGTCCACGCTTTCGCTCGCAAAAATAAAATCTACCAAAGCAAAAGAGGGTAACCACGGAGGCTCTTGAGACTCCATTGCGGCTATCACCGCCTTTAAGCAGTTCTACAATATACGCTTTTCCTGCGGTGCATTTAGTGCTTACATCTATTCTCGACGACGAGATAAGACAAATTCTTTAATCGCGCCCCGCTGCATGCTGGAGCGCGACACATGGGAAGCAGCCGAATGTAAAAAAAGCGCCCGGTATCGAACACCCGAACGCGAGGTCCCTTTTTAAAGCGCTCTGCAGCGCTCGCAGTTCTTTTCCTCACCTAATATGAAAAACATTCAGCTTCTGAAAACAGAGGCGCAATGCGCTCAGCGCTAAAGGCTCAAGCCGATTGTCATAGGTTGTGAAACGTGGCCCTGCATCACAATGGGATTGTGAGGGTGGCGTTCGAACTCGCGGTTCGAGAAGCGAGACTCCTCGAAAGTTTGCCTGAGGGAATGCTGCTAAATCACCACGAACATCTAGGAAAGCGCAGAATTGAGAAACGGTGCTCACCTAGTACGGCTGCGCAGCGGCAGTCAGTGCAGGGACAATAAATGACTACCCACGTACAGAGAGTCTTCCTGCATTCACTGGCCGTTGCAGAATGACGGCCGCAGCGCTCAAGTCAAAGCAACGGCGACACGCTGTGGCGCAAGAGATGCTCGCGGCGAGTGGCCACGCGCTACTCTGCTTGTAATTTTTATTTGTTACACTTGCAAGATTAGCACATATTACAGTTTTTTAATCATCACTCTGCATGTATAATAGTTTTATTTTCATTCGCTGCTTCTTTTCATATCTTTTGAATGTAGCAAGGATTCCAGAATGTTAGTGTCGTATTCGCGAATTAACAAATGCATGCGGCACCTGGCGGCGCAGACAAGAAACGAAGAGTGGAGGTGCAGTAGCAGACGCCCCTCGGAATCACGTTTGTATAACGCTCATAGAGCCGCAAAAAAAAAAAAAAAATACGGAAAATGTGAACAGGAAAATAAATCTGCACCAATTCATGTCGACGGAGTGACACATTGTCTCAAAAATGTCCTTCGAGCTGTAACGATCGGCGCCGGACGATTGGACGTATTGCGATTCTCCGCGGATGTTGAAAAAGTCACACCGAGAGCATTATTTTCGCCACTTTTGGTGGTACGATTCCATCATTCCTAGCATCTAATATCACCTCCGTAAGGTTTCTAACGTGAGAAACTCTTATGCAGCTGTTATGCTGGTACTCGCCTTGGCTATCGCAACGTGGGCACGCATAAACAACTGCGACAGCTGGGATCAGAGCGCACTTCGATCTCGTGCAAATACGTTAAAGCTATCGCCAAATGCGCGCAGGAGAGCAATCTATGACTGTCGGCTTATTTCGCCGCATCTCTTCTTAACGGGCGAGTGGCACCAGGCTCAATATTGGACCGCGCGCGTTACTGCGACAAGCGTCACTTGTGCGACCGTTCGCATGTTCGGCGCCGCTCGCAGGACTGTAAATTTTTGCACTTGAAGCATGAACCTCGTATTTGTTTTGTGTGGACTTCAGTAAAGCGACGACTGGCCGACACGGCACGCGTAGAAGCCACGTCCACGCACACAGCAGCGGGTAAGCAGAGATGCGCGCTCCAAGGTATGCGTTACTCGCTCGCAAAAAGGTGTCACGCTGGCACGGAGGAGCTCCTTCCAGATTTGATGTGCGTCTACACGCAGAGTAGTTTTGACATCCATACCAAGCCACACTTGCTGTACCTGCCAAGCACTGAATAATAAATAAGCCGCACAGGCTCAGCAGCGAGTTAGCCGAGAAGGCTGTCGGGAGTTCCTTTCAGTAGATTTGCACACTGACGTAACAAGGCACTGGTGTTTCTGTGTCCTATTAGGATCGGGTGAGCGTGGTCGGGCCCGAGAAGGGACGAGGAAGGACGGGAGACGGGGTTACGAGAAGAAACAAGGAAGGGAGGAGTTTATGCAGGAATATTTACATTATTTACATAAGAGAGCAACTGAGAGGGACTCTCAGTGAAAGAGAACGTCTTCAGGAGTCAACAGGAGTGCTCTGGAGTCCTCAGAACAACGCCCCGTTAAATAACGCACGGATTCCCCAGATCCCTGTCTGGGGAATATATTCCGAAGAATGACGTCCAATCGCATGGGCAGACGTGGACCCGGGAGGTACAACCCACGGCTGGGCGGTGCTGGCTGTCCCGCTCTCTCGTAGCTCGGTTGATGGGAGAGGGTAGAGGCTCAGTAATTAAACACTGCTGTCTTTCACTCAGCACACCACCCCTCTGTTCGTTGACCCGAGGGTCGACTCGGCCACGGGACGCCGCCATCGTCGCCGCATCTTAGGCCTTCGGCGGTCTTTGACTTTCGCCGCTGCCACCGTGGTCCCACGGTCCTGGAAGGTCGCTGCCTTAATCCACTTAGGCAGGAGGGGAGGCATCACAGACGCTACAGCACCCCTCTTTGACCTTCGCCGCTGCTTCTGCCGCTGCTGCCGTCTTTGCCAGCCCCCGCCGCATCTTCGGCCTTCGCCGGTCAGGGTCCGCTGCCTTAATCCACCCAGGCAAGAGGGGGGGGGGGGGGGGGGGGCATCCCAAACCCAACAGTCCCCATGATAAGGCCGGTTCACATGCAGGCGACTGAGCGATTGAGCGGCGCGTCGCAGCGAAAATTTCCAACTTGTTGAAACCTCGCCGCTTGTCGCAGCGACGACTCAAAACAGGTTTTTCCGCCGCGGCGACAGGATTCGCTAGCATTTTCGCTGGCATGTGAAACAGGCTATAGGGACCTACTGCACATGCTGATGCATCTACATCCGACATACTTCATACTGTTTCTTACGCTAGTCTCACTTATTTAGTTTACTTTTCCCTAAGGATTACCAGGCACCAGCAGCAAGTGTGGCAATGTTCGAGTAATGCAGAATAATAAAATGGCACCATCAAGGAAAAACAAGACATAGGAACCATGTGGTGTTACTCACAAGCATGTGTTATGGCTTGCTCTACAGTAGCTTGCATCAAATGCAAAACTTAACCGCACACACCGACAAGGTTATTAACAGAGCTATTGGCTGCTATATACCTACATAGCCTGATCCGCCACTGGAGCTGCACTTTTGCCTTATGCATTCACTTTGAGTTGACATACACGAGATTATATTTTTGAATTTTCAATTTTTACAGCAGTGTTCTGCTACCTCGACCACAGTATGATTATAATGAGCTTGCACTGTGAAGGAATTTTGTTTCTTTCATTACTAAGCATATTCACAGAGACACCATGCATGGACCATTTTTATTATAAACCACAGAAGAATTACACACCAGTTTTCACTTTCACTTATACGGCTGTGCCAAGCACATCAAAGCCCTCCCCTAGTTTTAAGCAGGGAGGGAACAGCACAGCTAAGTGTCAGCGATATCATTTGCATCAAACAGCAGAGTAGATAAATAAATAAATGAGACTAGTTTTATGCTAAGCGCAATGTGGTATTTATTATTGAAAAAATTACACTGTCTTATGGCACTTGCCTATCTCAATCATTCCAACTACTACTTCACAGCAATTATACACATTCACTTACAAAACATTATCACACTTCTTTGAGCCCAGTGTAGAAAATGCATACCAATCTCCACCGGCAGTATGGACACAATACTGGTGAACATCGGAGCACAGTGAAACCTCAGTTGAACGAATTACAGAGCACCAATACAAAAATATTGATGTGAATCCTTGGAGAGCTACAGAATACAAACAGCAGCCAGACTGAAAGCAATAAGCTAAATATCTAAATTAAATAAGAAATTTAAGGGGCATTAAAGTGATATCAGCTTTCATATAGCCGCATGAACTCTTCTTGACAGCATAAGTCATTCTGAAGTTATGAAGACAAACTACAGCCTACCAGATATAACGTGTGATGGACATGAGGTTCCAGAAAATGTTTAACTGATAAATTGGCATTCATCCGGGTGGTATTTCACTGCATGCTATACAGGTTTAACTCACACGCAGAGCATGGCCCTAGTTTACAATTTGTGTATTGGGGTAAATTTATGTATTGTTTACCAATGTAGATGCAAACTATACTATGCTGCAGGATGGTGACTGCCAAATTATCAATTTATGAAGTACCTGTGTGAAAGCCAGTGGCAATTAGGGATGCCCAACACCTTACTTTGTGAAGGAAGTGTGACACGACTTGTACCGTGTACATTTCGTCAATCAAGTTTTTCAATGCCTGAAAAGCAGTGGCCTCAAAATGCACACTAATACAGCAAAAATATTAACTGCAAAAGGTGAGTGGCCTCCATTATATGGTGCTGTTCAAGTAGTACTTAGAACTTTTAAAGAAATTTTGCGGCTTCATTGAACACATGCTCTGTAAACTATCTCTCGACCCCACAGCACTTCGATGAGAAATGGCCGACACCATCAGGAGATCACCACATGAAAGAAAACTGAAGTGATACCTGTCTTGCACGTCACTAGTCCTCAGCTCCATTCCTTGCCATTTTTGCAGGAAACAGATACATTGTTATCTTTCGTGGTTCAAGCAGCCACAGCTAGGGTGCAGATACGTTCACTTCTTTGGATTTGAATAAGGAATAGATGTTTGATGTGAATTTCACATGAAGAACATATGCACAGACTACACATGAATAAGCAGCACATGCAGTGAAGGAGCCCTTTTAGTAGCTGAGCCACTCCAGGGAATAGCAACTAAAGGAATAAACCTGCGCAAAGGGAGTGAAGAAGAAAACGAAAGAGACGCGAGGACAGGACAGAGCAGTCTGTCCTGTCCTCAGGTCTCTTTCATTTTCTTCTTCAATCCCTTTGCACAAGTTTATTCCTTTAATTGCTGTTATGAACAAACTCGCCCAGATGAAAGTGCTTATTGAACTCTAGAGAATGTTGCGTGTCACATGTTCGATTTGTCTCGTGCCACTTTCTGCGTGCTATATATTTCATACACATGCCTCAGGATGTCTTGCAGTCTTCTGCATATGCTCTTTAGCTTCTTCCAGCAAAGGAGTCGGGCATGGATGACAGGCCTTTTCAGCTGTACTGTTAAGGGCACAGGGAAAGGTAAAATTAGAAAAAAAAACGTTTTTTTTTTCTAATTTTACCTTAGCCTGTGCCCTTAACAGTGCAGCTGAAAAGGCCTGTCATCCAAAAACGTTTTTTTTTCTTTTGCACTTTGAGAAGTTCAATTCTTTCTACACATATTACACGATCGCACTTTCCTCAGAAAGCCATATTTTAGGCTGCAAAATGCTTTTCCCGAAACCATGTAGTGAGCGCCCATGCCCCTTTTCCGGATACCCTCCGCGTTTATCGTCAATTTTTGCTACCAAAAAGTCCAGCACCTGATTTCAAAGCTTTTCTGAAATAAGCTACATATAAAAAAACCGGGGAGCCGTCGCAGCATCGATCCATTCGTAGCTAAGTACCATCTATGTTTTGTTCTTGTTTTTTTGGGGGGTTGATTATGGACTAGAAAGCGGCGGCACATTTAAACAGGTGGTAGGACTAGGAAAGTAGATTAGGAAGTAGGTTTCAGTGAGTTGAAGTTAGCGAAGGGGAAGTAGGTTAGCACTGGACCCATGAAGGGTTAGCCGTGAACCTTGTGCTAGGCCTTTATTTAAGAAGTTTTTCCTTTTTTTTTTCTCTCTCCTTCCCTTTTTTGTGTAATTTGGTCTTGGACGTGCAGGATACTGTTCTGACGGGTGTGTCTTCTCTTTTGTGGGTGTTTTTCATCTCGGGCATGTAGACAGCGTATATTGGCGGAGCAGGGCCCTTCACTCAGGAGAAACATCGGGCGTCCGGCAAAAAAAGCCAAGGAGGAAGGAGAAGACCTCGTCCAATGCAAGTCATGCAAAAGATGGTGCTTCATGGACGAGACGGGGTTCGAAAGTGTGATGGAGGCGGAGGGGACAAGCTTTGTGTGCAACTTGTGTGAAACAGTCGCGAAGTTGCAAAAACAACTGGCGAGTGAAATGGAGAGGATAAGTTTTGAATTGAGGGAGGAAAAGGAGAGGTGTGCAGAATCCGAGACTAGAATCGAGAGGGAGTGGAGCAGCAGGGTAGAGTCCCTCAAGCGAGGATTGAGCGAGGAAAGAGCCCAATTGGAAAGGCAGGTTGAGGAGCTGAGAACGAGAGGCAGAAAGATTGGAGGCAGAGCAGGGGAAGGCAGGACGGCCAGCCGGCATAACAGACTGGGGGGCAGACGCAACAGTGTGGAGCGCGCCGAAGAGAGGCGAGCAGCCGGAAAAGGCAGAGAAGAACAGAAGTACCGTGGTAATAGAGGGGGAGTGACTTTTCTGTAATGATTGTTTTTGAGTGGAATGGACTATATTTGATATATGTTCGTCATACTTATTTGTTGTGCATTATTGATTATAAGTGTCTCTCCTGATGGATTTTGCACAGGGTTTTGCTGGAACAGATTTTATTGTGTTTAAATATTCGCACGAGTGTTGTGCACAAGTTCAAACATCATGTTGAATTGTTTTCGTTCTAAGTGCTTTGTATGTGTTTCTTCCTTAGTTTATGATTTGGTTATTCGGAGTGCATCACTATGAACTTTGTTATGGGGTCAGGGGACCCAGCCAGGTACCGGTTTATACCTTTTGTTCCCGGCCCTTAGTTTTCTGTACTCAGAACTAAAAACGTCAATAAACTCAACTTAAACTCAAACCCAGGGGTCAAGACCAGATATGCAACAGGAGCAGGGTGTAGACCAAGCAAAGCCAGGCAGTAGTAGGAAGGTTTGGGTAGTAAGAAGCTCAAATATACACACAGTGAAACGAGCACTGCTAAAAACGGTAAAGTACAATGAGCAAGTGCAGGCCGAGAACATTTCGAGTGGGTGTTTTAAGAGAGATGGCAGTACGGGCCAAGGCTAAGCTTTGGGAAAACATGGAAGGTGAGAACCTCGTGGTACTCCACGCAGGGCTCAGTGATGTATTGCAGGATAGAGGGAAGCACCTGGGAACAACAAATACATGGTCAAACATAATTGCACTTTTGAAAAGACGGGACAAAACAGGGACGACACAAACCCTCGGGTGCAATGAAAAGATGGGACACAAACACTCGTGCACAACACAAACTCTCGTGTGTCGTCCCTGTTTTGTCCCGTCTTTTCAAAAGCGCAAATATGTGTGACCATGTTAACTACCAAGTAGCCCAATTTGAAACCTTCTTAAAACAAATACAGACAGGAGTAGAAAACTCAGGGCAACCTCCGAGGCAGTGCACAATGTTCTGTGCTTAGTCCCGGAGATCAGGGGACAGGGCCCATACATTGAGGACCAGGTCATGAGGGCCAACTCAGTAATCAGAGAGATGGGAAAGTCCCTCAGGTGCGATGTGATAAATGTCAAGAGGGTGATTTACGGAGACAGGAACTCTCCCCCATTCTGCCCAGATGGCATCCATTACAAAGAGCCAGCGGGATGGCAGGTTGGGAATAGGATGGGCCATAGGGCACTGGATTTTTTACAGGCACACAGGATACTCCTGCAGGCCAAGGAGTAGACAGCAAAGGTGAAAGGAGGAGGGGCAGGACAAGGGCACAGCGAACGAAAAGGAAGCAACATCTCAGTGTTGGGTTCATTAACGTACAAGGGGGGAAGAAGTCGAATTAAATTGGATGAAATCCAAGAAAAACTAAAATCTGAAAACATTGGGGTATATGGGGTTGTGGAAACTCACCAGAGACATGGAAAAACCGCCACACATTGCAGGTGACACTTGGATAGGGTGTAACAGAAAAGAGAAAGACCGTAAAGGTGGAGGCCTGGGCGCATTAGTAAAGGGGCAAGATTGGGAAAGGGTAAGAGAGACCTGCAGAGAGCATCTATGGCTCCAGTGCATAGTGGGGAGTCTAAGAACAATAATAGGGTTTATATACCTGAAAACAGGGAGTGAGTTGAGTGAGGAGAATAAAGGGCATTTCCAGTGTATGTCTAAAGATATCAGGCACTTAGGCTCGCATCGGGAAATAATCATTTTGGGAGATATGAATGCTCACTTGGAATACTTTGACGGAGCTACAGATGCAATGGGGAAGATGCTAGGAAAATTCTGCAAGGTCCATGATCTAGTAATAGTTAATACAGAAATAAAATGCGAAGGGAAAGTAACATGGGTAAGAAATAACTCGCACTCACCTATTGACTATTGCCTAATGTCACACAAACTGTATGACAGGTTAAAAGACATGAAAATTGACGAAGAAGGTATGAAAAGCCTGGGAAGTGACCACAGAAGAATCAAAATTACATTTGGTAGGGCAATACCAGCAGTAGGAACTCAAGGGAGGGAAAGCAAACATAACCTCACTGATACACAACTGCAGGTAGTGTCGGGACACATTGAAGACATAGTATCCAAGCAGTCGGATAGGGACTGGACATATGATGCCCTAGTGGGGGTTTTTCAAAGGGAGTTAGAGAAGGCCCAAAGCAAAAAGGGAAGAAAAAAGGGAAGACACACCAAAAAGCCAGTGGGACAGGGAAGTGAAGGCAGCCATAGCGCGAAAACAAGAGGCACCTAGGGAACACAGATTTGCAAAGAAAAGGAGGCCCCACCAGGCAAAGTGGATGCAAAATGGAATGAATACCTTGAGAGCAAAAGGGAGGCAGTGGCATTAGTCCAAGTCAAAATAGTGAAGGCAGGAGTCCAGTGGATGATGAAAGTAAATAAGAAAGATAGGAATGCTGCAAAGAGGTTTTGGGAGCACATAAGGCTACAAGGGAAGAGGACAGAGAGCATCCAACACACACTGACCACACAGTATGGAAAAAGGATAGAGGGAGAGGAAGCACAAGAATTTATCAGACAAACAATCGAAGCAGCATTTGCAGAGCCTGTGGCGGACGGACTAGAGGAGAGCAGGGATAGCAATGGGACAGGCGAGGAAGAGCTTAGGGAGAGGATAGCAGGGGACTGGGACAGAATAGAAGGCAAGGCTCCCATCGGAACAGCGACAGGACCACATGGCATACCTATGAGATTAATTACCATACTAGGCGAAAAAAGCAAATTGAAATTACGACAGATCATTGAAAAAGTAGTAGGGGGAGGAGACGTTCCAAAAGACTGGAAAGTGAGCAGGATGAGACTAATATACAAAGGCAAGGGAAACAGGGACAACATCAAATCCTACCGACCAATTACAGTCACATCAGTTGTATACAGGCTAGCAATGAAGACGGTGAAAATGAGAACGGAAGAATGGGCAGAGCGTGAGGAGATCTTGGGAGAGCTGCAGAATGGTTTCCGAAAGGACAGACGGTTGGAGGACAATCTATTTGTCATAACGCAGTGTATAGAGATAGCTTAGGCAAGTCGGAGGCCTCTATGGATGGCATTTTTAGACATTAAGGGGCATATGACAATGTGAATCAGGAAAAACTTTGGGACCAATTGAAGAGATATGGTGCCAATAGAAATCTGGTTGACTATCTACAACGTGTATATTCAGACAATGAGGTGGTAGTAACCTGGGAGGGAGAAACTACAAAACCAGCTAAAATTAAAAGAGGGCTAAGACAAGGCTGCCCACTATCACCCCTACTTTTCATGGTATACGTGAGTCAAATGGAAAAGAGGTTGGAAGAGAGTAGGGTAGGAGTTGGCGTGAGTTATATGCAGGAAGGTCAGAAGGTAAACCAAGTGCTGGCTGGACTATTGTATGCAGATGGCATTGTACTACTAGCAGACAAGCGAGATAGGCCGCAGGAGCTAGTTAAGATCTGTGGTGAGGAGGGCAACAAGCTAGGACTCCAGTTCAGTAGAGAGAAGTCAGGGATAAGGGTATATAATGATGAGAGAGAAGACCCAGTAGAAATACAGGACACTATGATAGACCATATGAGAACTTAAAAGTATCTAGGTGTATAGCTAAGTGAAGGAAAAAAATATCTGGAAAAGCATGAGAGGCTTCTGAAGAATGAAGGTAAAGGAATTCAGACATTATGAAACATAGAGCACTATGGAACTATAACAGGTATGAGGTGGTTAGAGGGGTATGGAAGGGAATCATGGTACCGGGCCTCACATTTGGAAATGCAGTCCTGTGATGAAATCAGAAATAGTCAAGTCTAGAGGTCAGACAAAGAAGTGTAAGAAGGCTAGCCTTGGGAGCCCATGGGAATACTCCGAATGAGGGAGTCCAGGGAGATATGGGTTGGGCGTCATTCGAGGTTTGGGAAGCAATCAGCAAACTGAAATACCATCAGAGACTAACCCAAATGGAGGAAACAAGGTGGGCAAGAAAGGTGTACAAGTATCTATACATGAAAAGTATTAACACAAAATGGACAAATAGAACCCGAAAGCTAAGAACGAAGTATTTGCAGGTAAGGGATGGGACGCAACAAAACACTAACATGAAAATGGAGGTAAAGGAGACAGAAAGAAAGATGGGGAAAGAAGGAATGCAGTAAAGATTGGCGCTAGATATATATAGGACACGAAAACAGGACATCAAAAGAGAACAGGTATTTGATAATTCGCGGGGCAGTTCACTGCTTTTTGCGGCTAGGACAGAGACTCTGAGAACAAAAACTTATAGGTTCAAATTTGAAGTGGATATTTTGTGCTCTGCTTGTAAACCGGAAACGGAGACCATAGAGCAATTGGTTTTGAAGTGTGCAGAACTCCGCCCAGCCGTCCCAGAGGAGACGACAACAGACCTAGAGATAGCGCTGGGATTTGCTGGGGAGGAGGGGCGAGTGGATGGGAAAGGCGTGACACTGGTGAAGGGGAGTTTGGAAGATTGGTGGAGGAAATCAAGGGATGGGTGAATTTGGAGGGGAAAAAGATAACCAAACTAGACATTGTAAGAGCGAAATTGAAAGAAAGGGAAAAGAAAAATCCCTTAACAATGGGGGAAGTACAGGCTAGGTGGCACAAGCTACCGCCCGATACGAAGGGTAAAGCCATTATCATCCATCCATCCATCCTTTAGACAAGACAATCTTGAGACGCTGCGCACATTTTTTCCATGTTTCTGCGACCTTCATGCAGCTGCGTCCGAGTGCTTTCCATTCCGATGAGTATTGTACTTTGTGCCGGTGTTGGTTGTTGTTGATAAGTTGAGATGCCCAGGGCAGAGAAGGCCATCGTCAGGCGTGAATTTCTCGGCAACCGTAACACTCATCGTGAAAAAGCAAAAGGAAGTCTGCGACCTAATGAGACGCTGAACGCACCAGCTCCTCGGCATTGAAGCTTCCAAGAATTTCTGTGTGCTTCCAGGAAGAGGATGTGCTACAGAGCGGCAGTGAATATCCCTTAATGGACATGGATGGCATTTGTGCCGCAATTACACAGAGTTTTGTGTGTAGACAGTGCGGTGGCAGTGTTGAGTTCATCAAAATTGTGACAAAGCGCGTGTGTTTGTTAGGCTTCAGACCCTAAGGATGGCAGCACTGGACGTTGGTCTTCCATTTAAAGGGACCATGAAAAGAATTAAAAGCCGCTTGCAAATGTTAGAAGTGATGCTCAGAAGCATTGACACCAAGTGTGAGTCTTCGGAACTCAGCCGGCAATTTATTATGAATTTTTAAAAACCGTGTTTTTCAAAATTCGCGGGCCGCTTGGTGTCTTCGTAGGGAGCAATTCTGAAACCAAAACCGGGAAGATAGACGTCACTAGTCCCATGACGTCGGCAGGCCACCACACGCTGTCATTCGTTAGAGCCGCCGCAGCTTCGACGTCACGGGCACACTTCCGGTAGCGGTGAAAATCGTCTGCTCGAGCTGCCGCGCGACCCCCTGGGGCAAGCGCGAGCGAGGGCATTGCCTTCGCGCATATGGTTTTAATTTACCTCTGCCGCCTCTTTCTGTCGCGAGTTCGGGAGCCACTAGCAGTGCCTTTTTCGACCGCCCAAGATGAATACGCCTTGCTGTGTCGTCGGCTGCAAACCCAGTGACTGGCGAGGTGTTGAACTCAGGCATGTTACTCCTAGAGACGTGCGTGAGCGAGCAGCCTGGATGGAGCGCATCGGACTGCCAGCGTCGCACGCACGCCGAAGACTCCGCGTTTGCGGTCGACACTTCGCACCTGACGCTTACTACTATAACCCAGCGCTCGTTCGATAGTCAGGCATGAATGTCAAGCAGCTGAAGCTTCGACCGAAGTCGCTGCCGACACTGTTTCTTCACGCCGGGAAGGTGAGTTTCCAGCTTACAGCGATCGGTATGGACGTTTACACGATATGATCTGCGATGGAAGACAATTTTATCTACGAGAACTTAAAAAAAGGTGCCACATTTACTTAGGGCACAGGACGAATTCGAAGCGTTAGCTGTCGCGGAGGGCCTTGGCCTGACGGCTACGTACTGCTGCTGTTCACATTCGGCTGCTGCTTCGACATGCAGACTCGGTCCCGACCTTCTTTGACTCTCCCGTCCGTTTTACGACCGTAATACCGTATGTTCCTTGTGTTCTAAGTCGGGCGGCGCGATTTTGCGATCCCGCAGCCGGGTGTCCAACATCATTCGAGAGCTAGGCTCAGTATATGCACGGTGTTTCACACCAAGACTTGGCAGCATCGGTGTGACGGCCGAACCAGCGCACAAAAAATAAAACATTGTGTGAGCCGGGAACAGGTCCGGGTCCATTCTGCCAACTAGCAAAGAAACCCGACGCGCGCCGCAATCCAAGAAAGCGCCGAGACCGGAGAGACGCTGCCGACGCACGCTGCTCCTCGCGAGTGCGACAACCGGAAGTTGTAAACCGAACGTCAGCGAATGACGTTTTCATGGGCGGAGCCCAGTCCCGGAGCTGTTTTCTTTATTTTTTTATGGTGCCCCGCGCGTACGAGTTGAGGGGGGAGAGGAGGAGGGTGATCTTTAATCGCCTATAACTTCGTTGTTATTGATGCTAGCTCAAAAATTCTTGCGCTGGAGTGATGGATTGCCTATCTTTACATAATCTCAATAAATTTGTTTCATAGTCCCTTTAATGATGGTAGCATCACACGGGCCAACGTTTTGAAGGCGTGTGCATTGAACCCAGGGCGCAACACCATCAAGTGGCTGAGGAAAGCTGACCACAAGCGTATGTACTTAGCAGACCGAGCAACAAGACAGCTCACAAAAGAGGCCCAGCAAGCAAAACGACAAGCCCAAAAGCGAAAAAATGACTGCGACAGGGACTACAAAGCAGGGGGCTATTAAATCAATGACTATGAATGTGTTTGTGTGAGTAAAAATTTTTTTCACATCTTTTTTCACTTTAGGCTCAATTATCTCAAAATATTATTTCTTACAAAGGTACCATTATTTCCAATGTCTTCCAAGATTGACAGCAGATTTTCTTTTGCAACCATCTACATAAATGTTCGAAACTACTGAACTAGAATTAAGCAATTTCACTCAGCAATTTTTCCGTTTTGATTTTTCAACTGAGCAAAGAAAGCCAAAATTTATGTACTACAGGTAGAAATTTCATTAAAAATCAAATTTTGAACACATTTCAATTATTCTATATAGTTCAGTAAACAGTGCATGAAATTTGGAACAAAATAATATATATATTACTAGGGTACTCCTATTAGTTCGTGAGAAACATGTACCGTCTTTGTCAAAAGTAACCAGGCTGCATGGCTTGCTTCAAGCTTGCACAGTGCAGCCCTTGTGCCTTTCCTAAAGATCAAAAGTTATTAGAAGGTAAGAAGGCCCCCAGGCCTTACCTTTAACGACCATTCCAACTTCAGGAAAGCTGTAAGGGCTCCACTGTACAAGCTAGAAGCAAACCATGCAGCCTGGTTACCTTTGAAAAAGACCTCAACATGGCCTAAAATGCATGGGAAGTATAAGGCTTACCCTGTGCGCTTAAAAATCACGATCAGAACATTGAAAATTGTTAGCTGCAAATGAAGGAGCACTACGGTTTGCAGAAATAGAATAAAAATAAACTTATGGGTGAAGAAAGCCTTGGCAAAAAGTCAAGGTGTATATAACCTGTCTGCTTTCATGGCCATTAAAATGAAAAATGCTTTACACGTCCAGCAGCTCTATGAAGGGGTTTCTATGTGAAATCGGTGAAAAAAATTCGGTTCGGTGAATGAACATTTACATTAATTCATTTTTGCACAAACCCTAACAGAGTGCACCGGACTGTCTTGTAACCAAATGTGCTGTAATAATCAAGATCTTTTTTCCAAGTTGCACCCCCCCTCCCCCTGCTTAGAGACCCTTGGGAAAAGTGGGGTATCTCTGAATAAAGAATGTCTTCAATTCCATCACCAAAAATGTGAGGTTTCATAAAAGTAAAATGACAGAGTATCAGAAAAGTAAAATGACAGAGTATGCCTTCGCAGGCCCACAATAAAGACAATTGACTTCTGCTTCTCTAAGCTTCTGTCAGCATGCTTCGATGTATGTCGTTTGAGTTGCATGTGAACACATTTACTAGCTGGCTTCTTAGCAGAATGCCTGCGTAAGTGAGCGCTTCTGTGGCCCTGGAATGGGAACGAGTTTATGGCGCCTGATAGCTATGATGGATACATAAACAAAAAAAAAAGGCTACGCAGCACACGGCCTTTTCGCGAGTATCCACTATTACATTCGCGTTGTCACAGTACATGCCCACGTGCACGATCTAGACTGATTCACCTCCATCACCTCCGCTTTGTCAACTTTCTCTGAAGGGTTGCCATTTTGGCTTCAGCATTAGCACAGACAAACTCAAGGTATTAAGACAGGCAACCAACACGATCACGCAAAAATTTTGTCAACCTCATCAGCAGGTCATCATCAGCCTGACTACGCCCACTGCAGGGCAAACGCCTCTCCCATGTCTCTCCAATTAACCTTGTCCTTTGCTAGCTGCGACCACCGTATCCCTGGAAACTTCTTAATCTCATCTGCCTACCTTTCTCCCACCGCCTGCTTTACTTGCCTGCACAAGCCCATTTCTTCTTGATTTTGACTAGGATGCCATTAAACCACGTTTACTCTGAACGCTCTATCCCAGCACAAGGCCGAATCACACCGAAAGTGTATATACCGTTGTGGGAACGTGTTGCACACATTCACATCCCAAGCTACTCTGCTGCCCCTTCTCACCACAGAAAGCAGCATAGTCTCAACAGAGAACACAACATGCCATTGCCTCGACGTGCTCATTCCTAATTGCCACCAAGACGTTAGCGGCAGCAAACGCGGAACATAAAAAGCACAACGCCCGGAGTCTCCCCTTACAAAAATTGCTTTTGCGATTTTTTAGAATATATGTCAAACTTACTCATTAGAATGTATTGTGTTTTAGATCTGTACAGAATTTTGTCCAGAGTTTTAAGAATTAATTTTCCACTTGGCTAACGTTCTTTGAAAGAAACACCGTAACAACTCTCTCTTGAAACTAGTTAAAGGATTTTTAGAGGAATCCATTTGAATGCATTCATTTCATTGAATGTGACGCTTTTGAACCTGTAATTATTTCAGTAGAGTTCAAATAACTAAGTGGCCACCGCATGCCTATAGAAGCTCAGCGAGTGGCTATCAAGAGACACACTGTAATGACTCTAGAAAGTTCTTCGGGAATTATTTAGGAATCCTTTTTCACTCTTTTTGTTGCAGGGTGTTTCTATTGAATCTGCAAAGAATTGCGTAAGGCATTTGCTCACCGCATTGCTCTGGAATGGTGTTACACATTGATCTCTATTTCCTGGTGGGAAGGAAAAGAGCCCATACGAGCACGATGTAACCACTGTTATTGCTGTAAGCATGCAAGAAACCGTACAGAGCAATAGCACACCACATGCAATCAACTAACTTTATTTCCATCAGCAACTTTTACAGCTTTTTTTTTTAAAGAATTCTGTAGGGCATTTGGTCACTGCACTTTTACAGCAGCATATGGAATTGAATGTTTACAGCTCCTGGCGAGCCTAAGTCGGTTTATTGGCGTTTAACGTCCTGAAGCAACTCAGGCTATGAGGGATGCCGTGGTGAAGGGCTCCGGAAATTTCGACCACCTGGGGTTCTTTAACGTGCACTGACATCGCACAGCACACGGGCCTCTAGAATTTCGCCTTCATCAAAATTCGGCCGCCGCAGCCGGGATAGAACCCGCGTATCTCGGGTCAGCAGCGAAGTGCCGTAACCACTGAGCCACCGTGGCTTGGCGAGCCTAAGTAATTTGCAGAAATTATGATGAAAATTGAGAGGAGGCATGGCACATGAGCAGTACCAGCACATTTTATTTTGAGACAATCAGGTAATTTTAGATCAAAATTATTTTCTGTGCCACATGTGCAACAAAGATCACATCTGAAAGAGAGCATGTTTTCATGACAAAACGGCAGAGTACCGACTCAAAACAAATACTGCCTGGCCTTCCACCTTGAATACCTCTTAGTATGAGCCTGCCTTAACTTTATTCATTTATGCCCTACATAAGGTACAAAGTGCTAATCGGAGCCATGGCAAAAGGCTAGCTCCATGTTTATTCTGTGAGACTTCAAAGTTAGAAAGCACTCTGTACCCTTATGTAGCATTCTGAAAGGATATCATTTATAGCTGTTCAAGGATTGTGAGAATAAAGAAGTGAACATGATGAAGAATTAAAACTGTTTTGAAGAGCATATGCTAGCTCTGCTGTTCAGTATTAAAATGGTTTGGTTTGGTTTATGGGGTTTAACGTCCCAAAGCTACTAAGGTTATGAGAGACGCTGTAATGAAGGGCTCCGAAAATTTCAACCACCTGGGGTTCTTTAACGTGCACTGACATCGCACAGTACACGGGCCTCTAGAATTTTGCCTCCATAGAAATTCGACCGCCGCGGCCGGGATCGAACCCGCGTCTTCCTGGTCAGCAGCCGAGCACCATAACCACTGAGGCACCGCGGAGGCTTAGTATTAAAATGCTGCTTATTCAAAGAGTACAGGCGCCTAATTTTGGAGACATGTTTTCTTCTCTACAGCGATGTGGAAGACACTACTATGTATGAATCGCTGCGTGGTATTCACCTATGCCCGATAAATAATTTATAGTTGAACTTTTCTCTCATGCTGTTTTGGTTTCAATAGCCGAACAACGAATGTAACGTTAAAGAGTGCTTATAGGTCACGTGAACAAAGAGCAAGTCGCTGCTTCTACACTTGTTGCCATACAGGCTGTACAAGCTGGCTGGCTTCAGCATTGTAGCGAATTAAAATGACCAAGCAGCGATTATATCACAGTTTCTTCACGTCTCACGTGACCTATAAGCACACACTGATGTCACAGTCATCGCTCGGCTGTTGAAACCGAAACAAGGTGAGAAGGAAATTCGACTAAATTCTTTAGTGATCATACCACATGATTGTCCATGTATAATAATGTCTTACGCATCATCACAAAGCAGGGAACAGGTACTCAAAAGTTAGTTGTGTTTACTCCTTTAAGCAGGAATAAATTGTTAACTCAAGCAAGACATAAAGTACAAGAATGAGCGAAAGAAAATGTACAATAATCATTTCTACTCTACATGTCTAAAAATCACTTCATGACAATGCAAATTTCAAGGAGTACTTAATGTCTGATACTGAGCAATAATGAGCCAGTTAACCATCATGCATATTACTGAATACGAAAAGGGAGTGCCTTGGTTCGCATTTGAATTCAGCCTGGATTGCACTACCCACCATTAACCACAAAAAAGCTGTACATCAAATCCCTGACTGTGGCCAACAAAAGGGCTGGTTTCTTTTCTTACATACCCATCACTAGTCTCTTCCTGCACTGCTTTACATGTATAACTTCGTCTAACCATAGAGAATAGAGGGCGGCCAGAATAGGACGCTTTACATTCGGCTGTTCGAAAGACCTTGTTAGGTGACGACATAAGCTGTTTATATCATCTCTTAGAGCCCCCTTTCTTCACTCAACTGCTGCTGTCGACAGGCAACTAATATTAAACCTATCCACATGCTTTCCTGAGCTGTATTGCCTCCATTGACAATGGGCAGCTTGCTTCCAACAACCTAAGAGATCATCATACGCCGGCTGCCAAATTCACTGCTCAAGGAAGGTATGATATGCTATGGTAATCAAGTGAACAAACAGAAAAATTAGAAGAAAAGCAATATCCAGTTTAGAGGAGAAACAAAACAAATATTTCGAAAGCCAGTCTGTTTCAAGTGCATTTCATTACTTTGTAGTAAATAAGGGCAATAAATGTGCTGCGATATTAAAAACCAACTCAAAGCACACATTTAAAATACGCATATGCTTAATACGAGTTCTGCCTTTCTAACCATGCTGATGTGGGCATACTTAGTTCGTAATTCATATCCTTTAATATAGCGCATAATTCAGAAAACAAATATTGATCAAAAGGAGGCAGTTGTTAGTTCATATCTACACTTCCAGCTATTCTTTGGTTGTGATCTTCATTGCACATATCCAGCAGTACAATAACTCAATTGCATAAAACTCAGTAATTTCTTTCATAAATTGGGCTAATGACTGGCAGTAAGCCAATGATGTGACCTGGCCGGTAGATTATTAGGTGCATCATTCCTGTCTGTGCAGAGATGAGGAGGTATCAGCTAGGCACCACGCAGGCTTGCCAGTCTGAAGTACCCAGATGGCTGCATAAAGGCCAAAGAAAAAGAAAGGTCAGTGAGACCTAGCACAGAACTGCTTTCACAATAATGCAAACAGAAGCAGCAATCAGATCAGTATCTACAAGCAGCAGCACTCTGGTAATCTAGCTTTGGAAAGATTGCTAAGAACACAACACAGAAAACATGATTTTAAAATAAATGCAATGTACCCTTACAAAAGAACTGTAAACACCATCCAGCTCTGACTACCACCCCTGCCATATTGGAATATTTCATGACAATGAATAATAACTATTACATTTGCCTGTGACACTATTATTCTAATGCATAACAATAGTTACTGCCGCTATAATGCAGTGACATTCACAACCGCTTGTTTTTAAAGAACAAATTTAACATTCCGCCGCGGTGGCTCAGCAGTTACGGCGCTCGGCTGCTGACCCGAAAGACGTGGGTTCGATCCCGGCTAAGGCGGTTGAATTTCTTGAAGGCGAAATTCTAGAGGCCCATGTGCTGTGCGATGTCAGTGCACATTAAAGAACCCTAGGTGGTCGAAATTTCCGGAGCCCTTCACTACGGCGTCTCTCATAGCCTCAGTTGCTTTGGGACGTTAAACCCCAATAAACCAAACAAACCAAACCAAATTTAACTTTTTTCTGTGTTTTACAAGTGTCTGGTTAATTAGAGCAAGGAAATTAAATGCAGTGAAAAGTGTGAGCACAGCTGCCACTCAACCTGAGTAGCTGACAGGCAGCACAGAGCGTCTACATCTGGGTTTCTCGGACCGGTGCTTCAAACACAGTAATTGCACTCACTAAGCATCTGACAAGATGGTGATGCCAACTACCTCCTTTATTAAGCAGGAAAGTGCTTCATCGATTCTGATCCCGCTGCATTTAGAAAACTTTTCACCTTCCTGCTCCACTGACGCTGGGTTCACACTGCTGAAACAGTTGTAGAAAGATAGCATGTGTACTAGCAATGCCACAACTATTTCAAACTGCCAGGCCGTATAATCCTTTGTATCCATTTAAATGACTTCATTCAGTTACAGACTCATTAAAAACACACAATCTCTCGCACTCTGGTAGCGAGGTCAATAAAGCTATGTTCCGTTTGCTGCAGAAAAGCAATGAGATTATAGCCAGGCAAATGAATCGGTGCCAAAACCACAGACACAACAAAACAATACGTAAAACAGTAAGCTTTTTACAGCAGGACACTACAATTTAAGTGGAAGCTCCAACTACACATCTCTGCGAAATCCAAGTCTCAGTAGTTCTCTCATTGAACAAGTCTGGCGAAACTGCATGTGTCACCATTGCACGCATAAAGTCTTTCAAAATAAAAATATTTAAAAGCACAGTTGAAAATGTTACGCACAGTTTGCGATGGTACAGCCCAAAGTGCGCAATTACAAAAATGATAGCATTCCCAGAGCAGTGCACCGACATGCTGGAAAGGGTAAAAGTGCGTTACTATTTTTTTTTCTTTGTAGAGGTTCATTACTGCACCAGTTCGAAGTATGCTTGAAATATCAAAAAAGAAAACACAGAACCAAAGCCAGTGCCCACAAAATGCTTAATACTCTCTATGAGCGAACAAGGCAACTCGAAGAGCTGTAGCTACATCGTCAATCCACTTCCAGGCACTGAACGGCTATGAGCACTCTGCGCATTTGTAACGTGGAATCGGCAGACCATGTTTTGTTGAGCTTGGAATTATACCCTGCACACACACACACACACACACACACACACACACACACACACACACACACACACACACACACACACACACACACACACACACACACACACACACACACACACACACACACACACACACACACACACACACACACACACACACACACACACACACACACACACGCACACACACACACACACACACACACAAGCCCGAAAAACTAAATGCTGGGAACCACTGCCACTGAGAAGAATACGTCGTTCCAATACACAGTTCTTTCCGCGCGTTGGTCCCATTCGTCGCAATAATGAGCGCAACGATATCACGAGATTAAAGACATGCAACTCTATATCAGAACTTCACTGCAGAGAGGAAGTTATGGGCGCGAAGCGACGGTTTCAGTGGTTGCATGAAAGGCTAGCGGTCACGTGAAAACAGCGCACTTGCGGAAGCCGTTGCGCCGAACTCTAACTTCCACTGCACTCCGAAGAAGTTGTCAGACAACACTCAGCAGCATTTACAGCACTTCACGCACCCCACCACAACGCTCTGGAGGATAATTTCAAGGACTCTACTCACATTCTTCCTTCTATATTGGTGCCAGCTTTGACAGGGCGCGGTGCAATGCGCAATACGAGGTCCGGTGCACACAAATTCTGCAGCACATTTCAAGAACCGCAGCACGAAAAGGCCACACAAAGTGCAATACAAAAAAACACGCCAGCTGGCGACTGGGATTGGACTGGATTGGCTTCGGTGATTTTTTTTTTTTTTTGCATGTTGCCTCGGCTTCTGGTGGGAGTTTCGATTTCTATGGGAGCTGTTCACTCTGGGGTGCGAAAATTCCTTTTGCATAGCAGTACACACAATTAGGAGCAGTGCTGGCACTTCGTGCAAACATGGTCATAGTACGCATCTCTCTCCTTCGAGAAGACAACGTCTGGTTCAGCGTCCTTGAGTCGGGGATCGAGTATCATAAAGCGCGGTAGGCGTCCGCAGGTAGCGCGCACACATCTGCTCGGACTAGAAAAGCGAGCGTTGCTCCTAACGACTAAATACTCAAGATGGGACCATGCCAACATTGTACAGGAATTTTCGCCGCACAGTAAAGTTGACTCGTACGCCTTCAACTGGTCTGTTGCAAAATCTGGGAAGCGCTTAAAACATTGATATCGAATCGAGCAAACAATATTCATTAATTTATGTATACCGTATTGTGCGTTTTTATCGTAAAGACTTTCAAAACTTTTCTTACCTCAATCGCTGGCTCATATGCGGTGGAACTGCACACAGAGCTTGCGTATTATGGTAACTTTTGTATCGTAGCAAGTTTTACAACGGTACTTACTTATTTGGGCCGTGCGTGATGCAAAAGCGTAATCGCTGCGTCGAGATCGGCGTACCGAAACCCAAAACACTGAGTTTTTGCTGAAGGTAAGGGCGGCAGTAGCGCGCCATCTGTCTTCCACAACGAAATTAAACAAGAAAAACACAGCTAAGGACTTCGCGACGTCGTCCTCCGACGCTTTAGGAGAGCCACGAAAGCCATAGAGCATAGAGTTTCTTACTATTAGTAAGAAACTCTATGCCATAGAGTTTATGGCGAAAGCAGACGATATAAGCTGAATTGGATAAAGTCATTGGACGAAAAAAAAAACGTCAAACAAAATTCTTTTAACGGCACATCCTCGTTAAAATAGTTGTTTCTGGCATTTTTCCCGCTCAGTTGGCCGAAAATGTTCGAAGCGCTTCAATTGAAGCAGACGAAAAGACCAGAACGCCGTATTCAAAGGGCCCGCGGTCCTTGAAATTATAGTGTACTAGAATTAGGAGTAGTGGGTCGAGGGAAGCCGGCGGGCTGAAGCTGTTTGCGCCGACGCCGACAGATGGCGCTGCCGCTCCCTTCACCTGGCAAGCGCGCGCTCGCTCGCAGCAGCTCGGCGAGTAGCTGGTGATCAGGCAGGTATGCTCCTCAAGTTATTCGGGCTCTACGAGGTTTAATTTTACATCAGACATTTGTGGAAGAAAGGCAGATAGTCCTCTCTTGTAAAGTCTTAAACGTTCCGTGTGACTTATGGCTGGCGAGCGTTCACTGTAGCTCACATAGGCATGTGAAAAGTCTGATTGCATTGGAAATATATACAAAATGGCTTTATTTGCAATAATTCGCAAATATTTCCGAGAAAACGCAAAGCTGCACTGGTGGAATTGAGGGAGCCGTGGACGAAAGCAACACCATCGTAGTTCCAAAACTTGTGCAGTGCCCAGAGCTCAGATGGTTTAGGGACGTCGCTTCGCTGAAACGCATAATTCTCGCGAGGCTGACATAACTCCGCTGCTTCGTCATTCTGGGACGTATTAATCGGTGATATATCCCCTTGTGTGCGTTGCCTCTTCGCCGACAGGTCGCTGGGCACTTGCGAAGACGTTCTTTTTCTTGCTGGCCTCTCGCGCGAGGGCTTTTTGGGCAGATACGCGGGAAGGTTGGGCAGAATTTTTGGTTCTGCGTCTGGCGAAAGAGATGGCTTGCCACGTGGTATGCGCACCTCCTTGCCGTTGATGATATGCACATAATCTCTTAATATGTACTTCTCTTCGAAATGCAGCTCACACACGGCATCCGTCATTTCTAGGGGCTTGTCCGCACGATGCAAGTTGCGCTGCCATGTGCGGCGCCTTGCTTCGTCTTCAGGAACCCCGAATAATGATAGCTTCGGAGTAGAGCACTGCATGGGCCTCAATCTGAGCCCCAAGCCCGGCCTGGGCCCGAGACCTGAAGCTCGAGCCCGGCCCAGGCCCGCGGCTTCAAGCCCGGGCCCGGCCCAGGCCCGCTAAATTATCGCTCTAGCGAGCCCGGCCCGACCCGTGAATGCCGGAGTGAAGCCCAGCCCGGGCCCGGCCCGGCCCGTTTCACAGTAACGATTGAGGCATACTGCTCACTCTGAGCAAGTAGATTTCTACTAGACCGATAAGAAACTGGCCGACAAAGGTTCTGAAACCACACTTTGGCTTGCAGAAAGTTGGTTCTTTTTAACCCAGAAGGAAGTGATTAAGAGTAGTGCTCGCCAGGCCCGCCTTTTGGACAGTGATCTCGTGTAGGTGCGCAAAGATCGGAAGTTCCGAGAGCCAAATAATAAGGGCTCCATACGCGCGTAATAGACTACATTGCATTCCCCCATGATTTTAATCAGTTATATTAAGCTGCCTAGCAAGCAGTGGGGTAACATTATTGCAGTGAGCGCGATCTCACAGTTTTAACTCATAGCCGAACTGGTCGCCTTTCAGCAGAAACGAAAAGCTAAAAGGCTTGAGTATTTCACAGTGTGTGTTTTGAAGACTATAAGCGTCCTGAACTAATATGTTCTTGCCGAATGCATTTCTAATAGTGTATAGGTATGTTTTGGGATGACGAGCGATCAATGACCAATTAAGACCAGTGGAAATTTGCTCTTACTGGTGGAGCAGAAGATAACGCGCGAACCACGTGATAACTTACAGGGCAAAAACTTGTCATGGCAACCAGGCTGAAGAAGCGAGGAGGGATAGATGTGGTTATGAGATGAGATTTACAAACTCTTGTGAACTTTTGTGGCTATTTCATTTACGAGACGTTCCGGTCAGCTGATCAAAAAGAAAACCAAAGGCGCTTTAGTTTGTGAATTTTCTCACATGAGAAAAATTTAGCTATAAAATAAAAGCTATGGTTTTAGGGCTTAAGAGCCCAAGGGAAGTCAGGCTGTGAGAGACACCGAAGCAGAGAGCTCCGGATCATTTCCACCACCTGGGTTTCTTCAACGAGCAATGATACTACAAAGTATATGGCTGTCATGCTTGCCGCCTAAATGGAAATGCGGCCACCGAGGCTAGGAGCAAACCCTGGTTCCCCGGCTCAGTGATCAAGCGCCTTGACCACTAAGCCATCGCGGGGTGGAAATAAAGAAATAAATAAGTCAATGAATAAAGCATAGTTTTTTTCTCAGCGCGTACTATAGCCCATAGCTCATCCGTGCCGCTGCTCCAATGCCGCAGTTGTGAATTACACTCTGCAATAGTGAATGAATAGTCGGACACTAGCCGTTTCTCTACGCACTCAAGCCCGACTCGGGTCAGCAGCTTTAAGCCCGAGCCCGGCCCGGGCCCGCCACTTCAGGCCCGGCCCAGGCCCGGCAAAAAAATCGTGTCCCGGCCCGGCCCGCGGGCCGGGCCCGGGCTTTCGGGCCGGCCCGAACCCGTGCAGTGCACTACTTCGGAGCATCCTTCACTCCACTGCAGCCGGTCCTACATCCAGGAGCAAAACAATAGTTCCTCCGCCGAGGTTTGCTCATCTCGTAATATCATGGGCTAGCGCAGGAGAGGTGAAATCAAGACGCACATGAATTAACGTATGGAGGAAAAACGCTTGCCCACGACGATCTTGTTGAAACCAGCGCGCGTACCCTACGTAGATGCGTGCACGTGCTAAGATTGCCGCGCAAAGTGTTCCGTTTCTCGTACGGTCAGTGGATGGCCCCTACCCGTTTCCTGGAGAAAGTCACGGGGTACACTGAATTGTCTTCCGACAATGGAATTTGGGGAATTACACCTATGTTAAACAGCATAACAGAGCATGACACACTGAAAATGCACTCCAAGGCAGAGCGCGCTCCCCGTGTAACAAGCCGGCGCCTATCGCAGCGAGCTCCGGAGTATGAAGGGGCTGCCAAGTGAAAGGCGCAGCAGCGCCGACGCGCGGCGGCCCGAGATTTCGGCGCCGCCTGCTTCACGCGCTCCGCTGGCGCGGAGCTTCGCTCGCCCCACTACTCCTAAATCTAGTACACTATACTTGAAATGCTCGCCCTGGCGCCTTGTGACGCTTTCCACTGCAGAAGACAGATGGCGCTACTGCCGCCCTTCAGCAAAAACTCGGGTGTTTTGGGTTTCGGTACGCCGATCTCGACGCAGACGATTACGCTTTTGCATCGCGCACGGCTCAGCTAAGAAAGTACCGTTGTAAAACTTGCTAAGATACAAAAGTTACCATAATACGCAAGCTCTGTGTGCAGTTTCACCGCAAACGAGCCAGCGGTTGAGGTAAGAAAAACTTTGAAAGTCTTTACCATAAAAACGCACAATAAGGTACGGATACTAGCGAACACATAGAAACACATTAGGACCATAATATTAACAATGGGCCTTTTTTGTGTAGCGACCCCCAGTCTCAACTACAGATTTGCACAGCGAGAATGGAATACGCCGGGGTGTGACCGTTATCAAACCTTCCACAATAGCTTCTTTTTTCTTTTTTTTTTATTAGTAGTACCTCAAATGCCCCTTGGTGTGGTGTATTACATGAGGGATGGGCATAATGTTCAAGTGAAGAGTGGTTCAATGGCAGTCTTGAAGGAATGTGGGTCGGAGTGGTGCACAGCGTCGACAGGCAGTTTGTTCCAGTCCCGAGCGGTCTGAACAAAAAAACGAACGAAGATGGGCTGTGGTCTGTGCTGGGGGCGGATAGACGGCTTTAGGATGGCTGGTGCGGCTTGACTGTCGATGAACTGGTAAGAATGCTGAAACATTGAGTGACGTATGGTAGAACTTGTGAAAAAGGCACAGCCTGAAGATGCAGCGTCGCTTTTCAAGATTAGTAAGATTAGCCCGTGATTTGAGTGCAGTGACACTCAAATAATAGGAGTAGCCTGAGAAAATAAACCTGGCAGCGCGATTATGTAGAGCTTCGAGGGTGTTAGAAAGATTAGCTTGATGGGGATCCCAGACTGAGCATGCGTATTCTATTTTAGGTCTGATAAATAAGTAAGTGTTTTCATGGATGCAGAGGCTAGGCGCAAGTTTCGACGGAGGCAACCAAGAGTGCGATTAGCTTCGTTAGTAATGTTCATTATATGCTCTGACCAGGTTAGTGCAGGGTGTCGAACCGGCATTTTTTCAGGTTCGGGTTCACGCCTTTCGGGTTCAGTTCCGGGTTCGGCTCCAGAGGGCCATTCCGTTCCGGTTCGAACCGGTTCGGGCCGTCTCGAACCGGTTCAAACGGGTTCAGGACAAAAAAAAATTAGAACGCAGATGGGTTTCTGTGATATGCGTTTTCTTTTTCTTGCACATCGCTATACAAAATAAAAAGTGCAAAGATTTGTTTACAAGAAGATAAAAGTGGGCTAGTTGGTAACGGTTGCTTAAAGGGTCAGTCTACCGAATTTTATCGACCATATTTTCTTGCGGCAACCGATAGCTCTTTACTCAAATTACCGTTTAGCCAGCTGTGGTGCCAAGGAGTGCGGTAGAACATTTTAAAATATAATTTATTAATGTGGGAACACATCTGTATGAGATGGTAGTCTCATCTGGCAACCATCTAGATTTCCGCCGCGCGGCGACAAACATGGCGGCGCCCGTCGAAGCCGGACCTCTCGCTTTGGACTGAATTCTCGTTGTTGCTGCCTTTTTCAGTGCGTTCACTGGCCATAAATGGGGCGCCTGTCTTTCGTTTCGTCTCATCTCGCCTATAAGAAAACATATAAGAGATAATTTTGCTTTATTTTAATAATTAGAGTGACGATTCTGCCGCTCCTAGGCTTAAGTGGAGAGTCGGCTTGTTTACAGCAATCGTCCCGTCTTGACGACCGGATGGCGCCACTATAGGCTGAGTTTATTTTTGCGTCTCTGCTAGCATACGCTGAACTAAAAGTGGAAATGTGCCTGCGTTTTGCGTACGTGTAACTATAAATATTCACGTGATTTACAGAAAAAGCGAGCGGTACGCCTTCTACAGTTTACTAGAACATAACGTGCGTTTCTCTGACATTGGGGCATACAAATGGTACGTAGTATATTCACTTATGCTTCTACAAAAAAAGACTACCACTTTCTTGAACAAAATGAACGTCTGGGGTCACCACCATGCTTTTTTACGCGACTTTTAACGCCGAAATAAAATATAAATTCCTGCCTAAACCGGGCGCAGACGCCTCGTTATTGATGTTATAGGGTTCCAACTATCAGAATATGCCATTATTTATACACTCATCTCGGTGAGTAGACTGACCCTTTAAGCAGCGCAGGAAACAGGACAAACGGAAGTCTAGAGACGACACAGACGCCGACTAACAACTGGTTATTACATTCTCGGAAAAGTATATGAAGGAGCAGGACACACTGAACAATCCAGAAAACAGAAGAGCAAAAATAAAAACTAAAAAACATTCTGCGCATGCACATCGTAGTCGAGTCATGACATCTTTTTCAATGAAATTCGAAGACTATATTCCATAGTAGACGGCACTCCCCTATCACCTTGACCTTATACAGTTGCCACGAAAGCCTGGCTCCTTATCTACAAAATTGATGTATGGTGAAGCAACACGGTCATCTGCATCAGTATAGTTAGAGTAAAAGCTTGGGCGAGTTGGTGATGGTTCACTTGCCACATAGCCCTAAAAAGACACGGACACAATAGAAACACAGGACGGGCGCTAGCGCCCGTCCTGTGTTTCTCTTGTGTCCATGTCTTGTGGCTATGTGGCAAGTGAATCATCTGCATCCTTCCTGATCATAAAGGCCTCCACCATCCCCCTAAAAATTCGATCAGAGTGATTAAACAGGAGACTTGTCTTTCTAAGTGGGGAAGCAGATGAGCGTGTTGCTACACAATCTATCAGTTTGGTAGTTAAGGAGTCAGGCTATCTTGGTATTGTGTGAGGTCCAGGAGATAGGGGAGTGCCGTCTACTATCGAAGATACTCTTCGAATTTCGTTGAAAAAGACGTTACGACTCGACTGTGATGTGCATGCGCAGTATAGTTTTTAAGTTTTAACCTTAGTTCTGTTTTTTTTTGGTTGTTTCCTGTGCCTGCGCCTTTATATACTTTTTCCAGAATAAAATAACCAGTTGTTAGTCAGCGCTCGTGTCGTCTCCTTTCTTCCTTTTGTCGTGTTTACTGCGTTACTTGAGCACGAAAAAATTGTTTAATGCGAGATGTTCTCACTTTACCTATTTTATTTATTGTCCGCAGAGAAAAAGACGAATTTATGGTAAGAGTCGCAAAATAAAATGAACTCGAAATAAATGAAAATCGGTTGTGTATATATGTTATAATCCACCTTATGAGGTGTAGGACGAAAAGCCGATATATTTTGCATCTACAAGACCATCCTGCTTGAGCAGTTTGGGAGACCCCGTAGCGCGAGTTATAGGTCTTGTACGCAGTGTACTTACGGGGCCCCAAAATTGCCGCCGCACGCGCCCGCTACGTTCCCGCGCACTACTGAGAAATGAAACTGTCATGTATCGGCACGTATACATACAAACAGATACCTTTCCGTCACACCGACACCGACTTGCCAGTCCCCCCCCCCCTTTACTACATGGTAAGAAAATGTTCGAGAATCCCTCCACCGCCCATCCCCCACCCAACGTGAGCCTCGTGGGAGCACTGGCTCTCCCTAACATAAAGAACTTATCAAACATATTTTATTTAAATCACCTATTCGACACCGCCTTCGTGACTCACGTTATATATCCTGAGCCCCTATAGCTCAGTATCTTCAAACACTCAGCTAATCGTGGCTTCTCACTATAGTTAAGCAAGAAATTTGTTCGTGATAGAATGTTTGGGACTCTTCCTGGGGCGCTATCAAAGGCAACCTTTGCGGCCACAGAATGTTTTGCGCCCTTGATAGAATGATACAGAGGGGTTAATGTGGCGTGCACCATTTGTCCACGAACTTGTTTCAGGTATTTATTTCCAAGGCTACAAACAACCCCTTTCTGGCAGCTATGCTTATTAGGCGAGTAAGTGCTTGCCTGTCTTTTCTGGACATGCTCGCGAGTGCTGATTCACTCTGTTTTCTCACTCTTGGCTTTTACTTACCTGTACGGCCTCTCCACAAGGCAGATGACAAATGTTGCGATCGGTCATTACTTCCTCTACCCATACATCTACAGCCTCACCTAAACTTTCTTGATACTAGTGTATTAAAGCGAAGTCAGCGGATTTACAGTGGAGTCCACTTTAATGGCCACAGATATAACGAACGCTCGCTTATTTCGAGCGGGTGTGGTGCTACCGTGAAAATATGCGTAAGGGCAACAGAAATTCGTCGCAGATACAGCGAACAACTCTGGCCACCCCACTCGGTTATAGTGAACGAGGTGGCGTGGTGAACTACCCCGAGGTTGTAAGGTCGTCCTTCCGCAAAGCACGCAGATGAAATAGCGCCTCTCAACCTTCATTACACCGCCCCGGAAAGAACATGTTAACCCAGAAATGGAATTAAAAGGCGGCACTGCTGTGCGCAGCGCTAGCCGGAAAGTCCGGCGTCCGGTAACACTGTAAATGCTAATGTAAACACGGTAACGATATGCTATAATTCTCTATTGAAATAGTAAATAACCGCCGGCCAAACCCGCGTCGATGGCCAACGAGGGCAATCATTGCCTACGCGTTCGCCGGCTCGGCAAAGCATCCTGAGTAGAAGAAGCGCGGTGCACGTGAGACAGGGGCATCGTCAAAAGCGAAGCTACTGACCAATCTCGCGGATCAACTAAAAACAGCGATTAGATAAGTTTTGAAATCCTTGCTGACCATCCCAGTCACGTGGTATTGTGGGAATCCTGGCTTTCCGCCGTTGCCTTTGCGCGGCTGTGGCCGGCTTCCCGCGTTGTTTCTCCTCTTTCCCTTGCTCCCGCCTCAGGCGGTGGAGAGGCGGCTGGGTGACTAATCACTGTCATTTGGCCACAGCTCCGCCCCGGCTCCCCAACGGCCTTTGCCATTGGTGCCTTTTGACGGGAATTCGGGACCCGCTTGGGGCGGCCGCGCACTGCGCGACCGTCCGAGCGGGGCCCAGAGAGAGATCCCTCGGAGACAGCGGAAGGTGCGTACGCTACTGCTTGTCCCTGCCGGCCTTTGCCGCTCGGACCAGTGCTTATACTCGAGCTCGCCCGCACGTGTCCTCTGACCTGCAGCAGCTCGAGCCTGTCCAGCGGGGTCCAGCGACTTCCGACAGGCGTACCTTGCGTTTATTGCTCACTCTCTCTCGCAACCGGCCCAACGGTCGACACGAGAGGGAGATCACAGCACTGCCGCGGGGACATTCTCCTGCAGCGGCGTGATAGCGGCGCGCATTGCTCGAGTCGCTTCGTGCGCGCAGCGGAGCCTTGCTCCTCGCGCGCCCCCGGAACGGGGTGACTATTGAGTGTTTGTGTACCTGCTGAAGGACGACGTGAATAAACGTCTCCTTTGTGAACTTGGAGGCCTATTTCTTTGCGGCGAATCGCTCTCCTCCCAGCGGAGGTTGAGTGCACTGCATCGGTGTCCCAGTGTGTGTGTGGTGACGGCTGATCGGGGCCCTTGGCTCGCGCGAAGCTCGAACCCGCGGTGGTTGGTGGCCTGTGTCCACGTAGAAACCCACAACTGGCACCCAACGTGATAAGTCATTGGCGCTTACGCCTTTGATGGCACATTAGCCGAGCAGGTCGCCTTGCCGATCACGCTTGCGCACCATGTCTACCACCCCCAGCGGGGCACTCGGCAGCTACATGTCGGCTCCCTACGGAGTTGTAGCGTCGTTTGATCCGCTGGCTGCTGTTCCTTCGAATAGCCAGACACCGTGGTTGGCCGCGGCCCCCATTGGGGTTTACGGCGACACAACCCAAAATGTCGACCACGCGGCTCCCATTGGAGCTTTATCGGAAGCACCCTGCGGTGCATCCGCTGGTCACATGCCTCAGCTGTGCACGCTTTCCGCCCAGTGCGAAAGCAGTTCGTGTCACGCTGCCGCAACCGGCAGTTTCGAACAACAGCAGCCGTGCCCCGCAAGCAGTCAATTCTGCTCTGGGAACGGCGAGGCGCTGGCCCGGTTCCCTGTGGAAACCGCGCCGCTTATCGAACTAGGAGCCTTGCCTCCCTCGTTCGTGCAGCCCGCCCAGACCTCCACTGAGGCCGGGGCGCAGGCGCTGCTAGCCAGTGCTGCCCAGATGATCCAGTCGCTGTCAGGGGCTGTTGGGACACTTTTGGCCACGCCGAAGTTGTCTCACCCCGCGGTCCAGTTGCCCATGCCAACATACCGCGGGTATGATGACCTACTCAGTGCCCGGAATTTTCTTGAGTCCCTCACCCATTATCAGAGAACTATGGGTCTCACTGAGCAGGTGGTGCTTGCACACATCATCCCCGCAGCGCTGACTGACACGGCAGCTCGGTGGCATCGGCTTTCCGGCCACCGGGCAGCGACTCTCGAGGAGTTCCGTGCAGCATTACTGCGCGAATTCCTGCCCGCTGACTACGAGCGTAGGATGCGGCGAGAGCTGGAGCTCCGTACTCAGGCTCCGGATGAGTCGCTGCAAGAGTATGGTCGTGCGATGGAAGACCTTTTCTCAATCGCCGAGCCCAGAGCCTCGAACGAGGAGCGTGTCGAAAGGACGATCAGGCAGGCACATCCGACCTTTTCGGCGTATCTGCGCGGCGGCCGATTCCGAGATTTGGAGGAGCTGGCCGCCGAGGCAAAGCGCATTCAAGGCGACATTCTCGCCGCGCGCGCCTATCGTCCGCCACCGCCGGCAAGCGAGGCCCTTGAGCCACGCTGTGCATGGAGAGGGGCCTTGCCCTTACTCAACCGGCGACCGCCCGCACAACCTGCCTTTGCAGCTGTTAGCGGGCAAAACGAGGCATGGGAGTTGAGCGACAGAGCTCTCGATCCCTACTCGTACGGGAGACGGGCAGCCTGCGCTGCACCGTTTTCTGAAGCGCGTGCTGAGGGGCGCCAAGCGCTCCAACACACAGCGCAGGGGGAAACCCGACTCGGCCGACCCTTTGGTCGTGCAGCGGGCGGACCCAGGCAGGGAGAGGCGCCATTGTCCCGCGACCAAGCTCGCGGCGGGGTGCGCTGTTTCCGCTGCCAAGAGAGGGGCCACTTAGCAAGAGAATGCACCGTAGCCAGGCCTCCTGCGAGGCAGGGAAACGGCGGCGGGGGTCGGTCGTAAAGGGACCACCGGCCCAATCTCTGCTAATTCCCTCTGCGTACAGAGCAAGCTGCCTTGCTAATGCGCACGCGCCGTTTATTCCGGTCACCATTGCTGGCCGCGAATTTTTGGCGTTACTGGATACGGGAGCCAGCGCTTCCTTGTTCGGTGAAGAGGTGTTGTCCCACTTGCAAAAACACTCTGTGCGCTTGCGGGACTGCCGTACGGCATTCAACCTTGCGAAAGGCGTAGCCCATTCGGCTGGCGCCGCCAGGCTGACTGTCAGGTGGGGAGAGCGGACGAGGCGCACGCGTTTTATCCATCTCCCAGGGCTCAGTGTGCCCATGATTCTCGGACGGGACTTTCTCCTGAAAACCGGGATCGTGGTGGACATTGCAAATGGCGGCTATCGCGACGGACCATTTTCCCAGCTTAAGCCGTTCATCAGCCCACCGGCGTCAGTATCTGCCTGCGCAGTGAAGGCGTTCGGAGAGTGCCACGCTCAGCGGACAGGGCCACGCCCTTGTGTCGAGCGTTCCGTCGTTCAGCCTCCCCTTTGGGACCGAGCGGCGCGGCACGACCAGGCACCACATCCGCTGGCCGCCTGTGCGGTAACATTGGATGACACACAGAAGGCTCGTTTGACAGCGCTATTGCGTCAGTACGATGAGCTCTTCACGGATCAACCTGGCTGTACCACTTTAGTGAGCCACAAGATCCACACTGGAGACGCGCTTCCTTTGAAGTGCAACCCTAGACCCGTCAGCCTTGCGAAAAGGCAGGTGATTGATGGGTTGCTGGATGAGATGCTGTCGGCGGACATTATCCGCCGCTCGTCCAGCGCCTGGGCGTCTCCGGTGGTGTTGGTGCCTAAGAAAGATGGCAGCCACCGTTTGTGTGTGGATGATCGCCGTCTAAATGCGCTGACTCGCAAGGATGCCTATCCGCTCCCGACGATCAGCTCAATCGTAGGAAACCTGGGCAGCGCGCGGTACTTTTCCACGCTAGATGCCTCCAAAGGTTACCTACAGGTCCAGATGGCTGACACTGACCGGTCTAAGACCACGTTCACGTGTCACAGAGGGCTGTTTGAGTTCACTCGTATGCCCTTTGGTCTCTGCAATGGTCCTGCGACTTTTCAGAGGCTCATGGACCGCGTCCTGGGGGAAGCGAAATGGTCCCACGCCATGTGCTACCTGGACGATATCGTGATTTATTCACGAACCTTCGATGAGCACTTAGGCCACATTGCCGACGTGCTCGAGAGGGTACGGGCTGCTGGGATGACTTTGAATCCTGCGAAAGCCCAAATAGCGCGGACCCGGGTTCAGTTGCTAGGGTTCACGCTGGGCGAGGGCTCCATTGAGCCTGATGCGGAGAAACTTCGAGCCATACTCGAATTTCCCGCGCCCAAGGACGTACGCGGCCTCCGCCGCTTTCTGGGAATGGCTAATTTTTATCGGTCGTTCATCCCGTCCTGGGCCCGCGTGCAGGCACCCTTGACCAAGCTCTTGGGAAAGACTGCAGCGTGGCGATGGGGGCCCGAGCAAGAGCGATCCTTTCGCCTCCTGTCTATAGTGCCATTGCCGAGACAGCGCAGCTCAGGCTACCCGACCTGACCAGACAGTTCGTAGTCCAGACTGACGCGAGCGATCTGGGTTTAGGAGCAGTTCTCCTACAGGAATTCGATGGCGTGCTGCAACCGCTGGCCTTTGCCAGCCGCTCCTTGCTGCCCTCGGAGAGGAATTATTCCGTGATCGAGAAGGAGTGCCTCGCCATCGTGTTTCCACTGCGCAAATTTGACACCTTGATGGAACGCATTTCGTGGTGCAGACAGACCACAGTGCGCTCAGTTGGCTGATGCGGCTCCGCGAGCCTGCGGGTCGGCTGGCGCGCTGGGCTCTCCTGATACAGCATTACGACTTTTCCGTGCAGTATCGAAAGGGGAGCACGAACGTGGTAGCTGACGCGCTATTCCGTGCCCCACTCGCCAGCGGCGCCTTGACGCCTGTAAGCGAAGGGGGCGAAACAGCGGACGAGCCGCCGGGCGGCAAGGAGGGGGAGCCCGCAAACGGGTTAACCCATTGGCAAGCAGCGCTTCTCAAAGCGAACGAGAGGCAAAGCTCTTCGTTAGCGCCTCGGAGGGGCCGACGCGAACGGAAATTTTGGCTGCAAACCTGAGGGGGGACGAGACCAGGCTCCCCTCTGGGATGACTGGAATCGTTTTCAGCCGTAAAGAGCTACTGAAAGCCCAGCAAAATGACCCCCTTTGTCGCGAGGTGAGCGACGGTCTCAGGGAGACGGAGTGCCGTGACGCTACTGGTATTGTAGCGGGCGCAGGGGGGCAGAAGCCAGCGTGTGTCGCGGCGAACCCCGGGGATTCATATTTGTTGGACAATGACGGGCTCGTGCTGAAGTACATAGCCACCGATGACGAGTCCATCAACCCGTTCAAGGTGGTCAAAAGTCTGAGAGGCGCACTGTTGAGATTCTCTCATGACGAACCACTGGCCGGTCATCTGAGTGGCTCCAAAGTTTTTGCAAAACTGAGTCAATCGGTGACGTGGCCCGGCATGAAGCGTGACATTTTCCGCTATTGCCGTTCCTGCCATGTCTGTCAAGCGGTGAAGTCACGGCGCGGCAAGCCGCCTGGAATGATGAAACCAATTGACAGTGTGCGTCCGTGGCAGATGTCCACCTGCGATTTGATGGGGCCTTTCCCCAGGAGCAAGCAGGGGTTCATTTACCTGATGGTAGTCGCTGACCACTTTTCCAAATGGGTCGAGTTGTACCCCCTTCAGAGAGTGTCAGCGCGAGCGGTGCTGGATAAACTCCAGGAAGTGTTCTGTCGGTTCGGCTTTCCGGAAAGACTGATCACGGACAATGCGTCCTATTTCACCGCTCGGGTGTTCGGTAACACGTGCCGTTCCTTCGGAATCGAGCACTACACCACTTCACCCTACCACCCCCAGTCCAATTTGACCGAGCGAATCAACCGAACGCTCAAGCCAATGCTTGCGGCCTTTGCCGAGTGTCAAAAGGATTGGGCAGACCATTTGAGCGAGTTTGCGTTCGCCATCCGAACAGCTGAGAACCGCTCAACTGGTTTCTCTCCCGCCTTCCTCAATTTCGGGAGGGAGCTGTCGAATCCGATGTCAAACGTTGTGCAGAGCCAGCTCGGGGATGAGCAGACGCGGGCAGACTGCTCTGCTTATGCGTCGACGCTTCGGGACCGGCTTGGTCGGGCTCTCAACAGAGCAAGGCAGAGTTTGGCGGCAGCCAGAGCCCAACAGAAGGCTCAGTATTACCGCAAGCACCGCCGCTTGACTTTTCAGGTGGGTGATCTTGTCCTGAAGCGCAACCACGTTCTTAGCGATGCGAGCAAGGGGTTCTCAGCCTCGCTCGCTCCTAAGTGGCTTGGTCCGTACCGAGTGGTCAGAGTCTGGTCGCCACTCGCGTACCTGCTGGAGGATTCCCTTACGGGGAAAACCAGCCGTGCCCACATCGCAGACCTGAAGGCCTACGCGTCACGGTCTGACGAGCTTGCGCCGGTACCCATTGGTATCAAAGGCAAGCGCAAAGGCACAACTGGTGCTGCGGAACGCAAGCGTACGGAGCACCGGTACAATCTGAGGCAGCGGTCACCGGTGTGATTGATGCCGGACGGTGGACTTATCCGCAACCGAAGGCACGCAGCCTCAGCTAGCTGGCGACCTTTCTCGTCAGGCCCTACCCAGGTGAAGCACGGTGTGTTATTTTTTGTTGTTGTTTTTGCAGCATGCTCAGTTCCAGCCTTGTGTGTTTATCAGTTTATTTATTTGTTTGCTTGAGTCAGTTTCTAGCCACTTTCGTTTTCCTGCTTCTAACGTCTGTTTTCGTTCTAACGTACCAGACTTGTACATAGGCAAACTTCAGCCCGCTCGTGCTTGCTCTTATCTTCTAGAAGGAATAGATTGGATTAGGTGTCGTTTGTACAGCGCGCCTTTTCTCATTTCCGGCCCGACTGTGGGTGGTTGGCTCGTTAAGGAGCCGTGTGTCGCGGTGCGCGAGTTTTGTGCGGCCCCTATGGAGGGGAAGTTGGCGGGGCGTTTGGGGCGATGGGGGGCCGGAAAGTGCACCCTTTGACCCTCGCCGCGGCGCCTCTGGACGCTGGTGGGCTCGGTGACTGCACTACGGCGCAGGCACCTAAACCACTCACTTTTGCGATGCAGATGACCATCCTTGGGTTTGCCAGCCTGCTGCTGCCGTCGCTGGCGTGCCTACCTATGGGGGCGTCATCGCCAAGCGTACTGCCATGCACTGGATATGGATACGGCTACTACAACCAAACACCCGTCAGCCGCACTCCCCCGCTGGATCTGCCGCTAGAGCAACTCCCGGAACTCACCAGACCATGGGCTACCGCATCATCATCGACATCACCATGTTTAAAAGGGCGTCATCCGCCGACACGGCTCTGTGGGCTCGGTGACTGCACTACGGCGCAGGCACCTAAACCACTCACTTTTGCGATGCAGATGACCATCC
Source organism: Amblyomma mixtum (assembly GCF_055824585.1). NCBI lineage: Eukaryota > Metazoa > Arthropoda > Arachnida > Ixodida > Ixodidae > Amblyomma > Amblyomma mixtum. Next base: position 241,817,538 of record NC_143014.1, read on the forward strand.
TTGGGTTTGCCAGCCTGCTGCTGCCGTCGCTGGCGTGCCTACCTATGGGGGCGTCATCGCCAAGCGTACTGCCATGCACTGGATATGGATACGGCTACTACAACCAAACACCCGTCAGCCGCACTCCCCCGCTGGATCTGCCGCTAGAGCAACTCCCGGAACTCACCAGACCATGGGCTACCGCATCATCATCGACATCACCATGTTTAAAAGGGCGTCATCCGCCGACACGGCTCTGTGGGCTCGGTGACTGCACTACGGCGCAGGCACCTAAACCACTCACTTTTGCGATGCAGGTCAGTAAACCGTATGTCCTCTTTGCTAAAAAATCAAGTAACTATATGCTAGTGCAGTTCCTGAGCCCCCAGTGCTGTGTTTCCATTGCTGTTGAGTGCGTTTGTGTAATTCATTCTTTGTTAATGCTATCAGGCGACGTCGAAACTAACCCTGGTCCCGAAGACACGGCTGCTGTACTGGCTGCATTAGAGAAATTAACCGCCGGCCAGACACAGCTGATTGCCGAGATACAGGGCTTGAAAACCCAGCTAAGCAAGACGGATGAAACCATTACAGACTTAAACAAACGAATGGCTGAACTAGAAACACACTATCAAACACTTAATCTCTTAAGAACAGATATGGATGTCATGCAAGCAGACGCAATAGCCATGAATAATAAGATACACGAACTGGAAGCACACCTTGACGACGCAGAAAACAGATCTCGCAGGAATAATCTTATTTTCTATGGCATCCCCGACAATAGCACTGAATCATGGGCTGAGTCCGAAAAACTAGTTATTGATATTTGTCAGAATAATCTAGGTATACAGGTAGAACCTACCGACATAGAAAGAGCACATCGTCTTGGTAAGCACTCAGCCGATCGAACTCGTCCCGTCATCGTCAAATTCTTATCGTACAAAACCAAAAACGCTCTTCTATCAAATGGCCGGAAATTGAAAAACACCGGTTACAGTATTGGTGAAGACTTTTCCCGCCCCGTTCAACACGCACGGAAGCAATTGCTAACATTCGCCAAAGCACACTCTGACAAGTACTCTTTACGCTTCAAAACACTGCATATAGGATCAAAACGCTACACTTTCGACGCATCGTCTGATACTGTTAGAGAAGTCGCGTAGCAGTTGCCCACTCACCAACCATCAACAAAACGTCGACCCACCACGCCCCGCAATGTTCTTTCGTTTTCCATAATATTCACTAACATCCGAAGCTTCCTTCCTAAACGTGAACTCGTATCAAACATCATCTCGTCATCCAGGAGCAACATACTCATATTAACAGAAACATGGCTAAATAGTGATGTAACAGATGCTGAACTCCTAACTGATTTGCCTGATTTTAATGTTTATAGAAATGATCGGAAAAATTCACGGGGGGGTGGTGTCCTTGCTGCAATTCATAGGGATATATCTTGCTCTGTTGTTGACGTCACTTCCGACATCGAATCATTATGGCTCATTTGTCGCACTGCCCCCGTAACAGTACTGCTCGGCGTTTGCTATAGACCTCCACAGACTAATCCTGACTTCCCACGTCATCTCAATAATACCATTCATAAACTTCGTTCCACATATTCAAATGCTTACATCCTTCTTTTTGGCGATTTTAACTACCCTGACATCGACTGGCAAAACTTATCTAGCTCTGAAATAACATGCCATGCAGAGGCAAAGAACTTTATCGAAATGTGTCTAAATTTTAACCTTACCCAATTAGTATCACAGCCAACCCGTGTGACACAAGAATCAGCAAACACACTCGACCTGATATTAACCAATAGCCCCGAAAAACTAACATCTATCAGTTTTCTTCCGGAAATCAGTGACCACAAAGTCATACATGCTCTATTTTCATTTCACTCTACTAAAAAACAGACATCTGAAAAAACAATACGTCTATACGATAAAGGAAACTACAACGCAATAACTGAAGATCTTAGCACTTTTTTTCCCGAATATGAATCCGCATTTCACACTCGCTCAATTCATGAAAACTGGTCAATCTTCAAGAACAAATTAAACAGTCTAACTGATACGTTTGTCCCGACGATTACTTTTCACACTAACCGCAATAAACCCTGGTTTACTCGGCCCTTAAAACGACTAGAAAACAAAAAGAAACGATTTTTTCGCTCCGCCAAACGCATAGGCACACCTGCCACATGGGAAAAATATTACCAAATCGAAAAATTATACTTACATTCCGTTCGTGATGCCAAGCGCTCATTTTATCACCACGACTTACCAAACCTACTAATAAGCAACCCAAAGCAATTTTGGCAGGTCCTAAATCCTACGCACCATTCCCATATTACGTTAACGAATGACTTGAATGAACCTGTTGCTGATAACAACTGTGCAGATGTTTTTAACAATGCATTCGCAACTGTCTTCACCACCGAGTTTGACGCGCCTCCACACTTATCATCCTTTAACTTGGAATCCTTCATGCCGGCTATCGCCTTTAGCGAAGAAGGCATCTCATCCATAATTCATAATATGAAACTGTCGTCTGCAGCTGGTACAGACCTAATTAATTCAAAACTTTTGAAGAACGTGAACACTATTTGCGCAGCCTATTTATGTCTTCTTTTTTCACAGTCACTGTCTTCAGGAATCATTCCAGCTGACTGGAAACAGGGCAAGGTCGTTCCAGTCTACAAATCGGGTAACAGAGACTCACCTTTGAATTACCGCCCCATTTCCTTAACTAGCGTACCGTGTAAAATAATGGAGCACGTCATATACTCACAAATCATGAACTTCCTTGACGCAAACGAATTTTTCCATCCTTCACAACACGGATTTCGCAAGGGCCTCTCATGCGAAACCCAACTAGCACTCTTCCTTCATGACTTACATGCTAATCTCGACCGTAACATGCAGACCGATGCTATTTTTCTAGATTTTGCGAAAGCCTTTGACAAGGTCCCTCACCGCCGACTATTACTAAAACTTTCGCAGCTCAACCTACACGCTAATATTTTAAAATGGATTGAAGAATTTCTAACTAATCGTTCGCAGTCTGTCTATGTTAACGGCCACCTGTCTAAGTCCGTCCCAGTAACATCCGGTGTCCCACAAGGATCTGTCCTTGGTCCCCTTTTATTCTTAATATATATTAACGACTTGCCCATGCATGTTTCCAGCAGCATTAGAATGTTCGCCGATGATTGTGTCATTTACCGTACCATTAACAATCGCGATGATCAACACACCCTTCAGGCGGATCTTAACAGTGTATTAAATTGGTGCAATAATTGGTTGATGTCCCTTAATCCTACTGAATGCAAACTCATGTCTTTTTCTCGTCGTCGCAACCCTTATCGTTTTTATTACTCTGTTTCTGATACACCGATTGAGCTAACAGAATCGTATAAATATCTGGGAATCACCGTCTCTCCTGATCTCTCATGGCGCGCTCATATCAGTAACATCATTTCAGCATCAAATAAAACACTAGGTTTCCTGAAGCGTCACCTCCGTCTTGCCCCACCTGAGGTAAAGCTGCTCGCGTACAAATCATTGGTAAGACCAAAATTAGAATATGCATCTGCCATCTGGAACCCACATCAAGTATATCTAATCACTGCATTGGAATCTGTTCAAAATCGTGCCGTCCGGTTCATTCATTCCTCATACTCGTACGACACCAGTGTTTCAACTTTGAAAGTGAAATCCGGATTGCCACTCCTTTCATTTCGTCGCCGCATCGCTAGCCTCGCTCTTTTTCACAAGTTTTTTTATTCTTCCCTGAATCAAGCACCATACATCACAGCCGCAGCACGCATATCTCACCGCACCAGTCATCCACTGCAAGTTGCACGCCCATCGTCGCACACTACTACTTTTTCTGCATCGCTCTTTTCGCGAACAGCTTCAGACTGGAACGGCCTTCCCTATGACATCGTCGTCATCGCTTCGCCATCTGTTTTTCAAGCGCGTGTAACAAATCATCTTCAATGTTAATCATTGCTGTTTTTCAAGTGTATTCCCACCCCTTATGTAACACCCCCTGAAAAGGGGGCCTTTAAGGAATAAAACTGAACTGAACTGAACTGAACTTCTGATGAGGGGATCGTTGTCGCCGACCAGCGTCCGCGCACGTGCCTGTGCATGCGTGTTTGTGGCTGTGGCTGTGTGCGAGCGTAACCATGAGCCAAAGCGACGCCTGTGAGTTGTGCCATTGTGTGCTTCTGCGTGAGCGCGGGGATGAGAAGGACCCCCCCCCCCCCCCCGCTTTTGCCAAGGTTACACATCAGGACGCCGCCGAACGTCCTCGCCCGTTTCAGCCGGCGTGGAGGGGGTGCACTAACCGTCTTGTGCCCGAACGTGACGTCGTGCCCGAGGGCGCGAGGTTAGTGCTCTGCCGCGGCCCCTTCGTCATCAACGGAAAGAAGACCACCATCAGTCGTCGGCCCTCCCAACCCGTTCAACTTGAAGTCTGCGAGCGGTGAGTCGCCGACCGGCCCACTGGGCCGCGCCATCGAACTTTGAGGCTGACATCCACCTGTCACATAGTTGTACAGTTGAATTCACATCGCCTTGTGTACCGTGTATATAATCTGCAAGCTGTTTTGATTTCTTGAAGCGTATGGCAGTGTTTGTTTGTTTGCCTTGTTTTCCTTTGTTTGTGTGTTGTTTTTTTAAGTTGTTGTGGCTGGAACTGAAAGTGTATCTAGTTTTTTTTTTCTGTATTCATTTCTTTATTTTGGAACTGAAGTGTAGCTAATTTTTTTGTGTATTGATTTCTTTATTTTGGCCGCGTGCTTTGCCGATGGGTAGGAGGGCAATTAAGGAGAGGGGGATGTGGGAATCCTGGCTTTCCGCCGTTGCCTTTGCGCGGCTGTGCCGGCTTCCCGCGTTGTTTCTCCTCTTTCCCTTGCTCCCGCCTCAGGCGGTGGAGAGGCGGCTGGGTGACTAATCACTGTCATTTGGCCACAGCTCCGCCCCGGCTCCCCAACGGCCTTTGCCATTGGTGCCTTTTGGCGGGAATTCGGGACCCGCTTGGGGCGGCCGCGCATCGCGCGACCGTCCGAGCGGGGCCCAGAGAGAGATCCCTCGGAGACAGCGGAAGGTGCGTACTCTACTGTTTGTCCCTGCCGTGCTTTGCCGCTCGGACCAGTGCTTATACTCGAGCTCGCCCGCACGTGTCCTCTGACCTGCAGCGGCTCGAGCCTGTCCAGCGGGGTCCAGCGACTTCCGACAGGCGTACCTTGCGTTTATTGCTCACTCTCTCTCGCAACCGGCCCAACGGTCGACACGAGAGGGAGATCACAGCACTGCCGCGGGGACATTCTCCTGCAGCGGCGTGCTAGCGGCGCGCATTGCTCGAGTCGCTTCGTGCGCGCAGCGGAGCCTTGCTCCTCGCGCGCCCCCGGGACGGGGTGACTATTGAGTGTTTGTGTACCTGGTGAAGGACGACGTGAATAAACGTCTCCTTTGTGAACTTGGAGGCCTATTTCTTTGCGGCGAATCGCTCTCCTCCCAGCGGAGGTTGAGTGCACTGCATCGGTGTCCCAGTGTGTGTGTGGTGACGGCTGATCGGGGCCCTTGGCTCGCGCGAAGCTCGAACCCGCGGTGGTTGGTGGCCTGTGTCCACGTAGAAACCCACAGTATGCATAGCCTGCCCAGTCGTCTCAGTCTTTGGCGCCGCTGCAATGTGCAGGCATTGTCATATAGCTGACAGTGCAACGGATGCATTCTGCGCCACAAGCGCTGCACTACTTCGTCGCTGCATCAGCCCAGTAACGACAGAAGAAGCTCGAAAACACGCGTGACCAGATGATTGCAGATTTCTGGCAACACTTCGTTGATCCATAGCCGACCTTATGTTTCCTTGGATAATTACGTTCCTGCGGCCCACAAAATCGCAGAATCACCTGCTCTGACGGAGCCGTTGAACACCAAGTGCGAGCTCTTCCTACTCCCAGGAATCTCATTTACGTGGCCGACCTGCCACCAGTTGCCATGCGCACTTCATCCATGATTAGTTATACCCCGTCCCTAACTTTGATAGTTGGCAGCAAGGTCTCGACGAGGATTAAATGACCGCCGTAGATAGCCTGGAAAGAGCCGCGGCAGGCTCTGCTTTGCACAAGTAGGCACGCATAAGGCAGCTTTGTAAGAAATAATTACCACTTTTAGCAGCCTTAGTATTCTTGGCTGTCGAAGAAGAATCCACTTGCTACGAACATCAGATATAACGAATGGAACCTGCGAGACCGCCAGGTTCGCTATAAGTGGGCTCGACTTAGTTTTAATCGGTCACAAAAACCTTTTTCACCTTTCAGACATGGACCTTACATGTTTGGACGTACTACCTTCGCGCCAAAGGGGCGTTTGTGCCGTAGTCAGTGCATTTCAACCTGTGCGAGCAACGAGAAACAATTTCACCAATAAAATGATTTTTTTCTCATGATGCTGTATTCTTTTAGAACATACTTAATCAGTCTCTTAAAAAACCCATTGACATCATACATTTCACTATAACATTTATATCTGCGATGAAAAACTCTTGAATTCCGTGCGAACTCTTCGTGTTCATAGGACGCAGAACCACCGCGTTCCACGAGGTCACTGTTCAGACGCACTGCACTTTAACGCAAGAGGAATATGCTGCGCAAGTTCAACCTCCTGACTGGTTCCCCTTTCATGGCGTGTGCACCGTCTGGAATTTTCATGTGCGGCGGACGCAGGGAGTTATGGTGACGTGAGGCCTTATGACGAGATCGCTGAATTCGACGCGGTCAAGTAAGGCATGAGGAGGGTCAGAGAGGTTCCAAATATTCCATGCAACAACCATAAAAAGAAGCCTACAAGATAGGCGAATAGCCTAAAGCATCTGTAAACACAGTTTTCTGTTGGGCCGGCATTAGTACGAATCCCACTCGGAGTCAGAGGTAAGACTATGCATACTCTTTTAGTTGTTCTTTTTACTGCGTTAGCAGTATTACCTGCTTTCCCAAAAATAACCGCACTGCGTGCGTGCAGCCTCCACCCTTGATGCACGCTCCGGTGGACGACACATCAGGGCATTCACTGGTAAAAATGCACCTTCAAAAACTTTCACCCATCTCACCACCCCCCAATACCCACCTGTACCCGATATAGCCGAGGCAGATTGTTGTGGAGGCTCAACGTATTCAATCGCCCAAGCGTTCTAAGAAAAAAAAAACACTAACAATCATAAGCCTGTCGCGTCAGACACTAAGAACGGGAAATATGACTGCGAAAAGTAGATATAAGTCGCCAGACAGAGAATTCAAGATCGAGCAGCGTGAGAACAGCGGATGGAGCCGCGCGCTGGCGGCTGGCAGAAATTTTTTCTTAGAAGCAGAACAATTTCAGCGAATCGGCCTAACGAAATCACTTCATCGTAGTTACATTGCATCGCAGTAGCATCTTTTTGGGCATAATCACTATCGCATGCCAGCGAGCACATGTATTTCCGCATTGCCCTTTTGTGTAATCGGCATTTAATTTTTTTCTTTTTTAGTACATCTCCACCGTTGCCAAGAACCCGCCTTTCGTTGCTTATTTCCGTCGCGTGCAAACAAGAATATGCGGTTTCTAAAAAAAGGGAGCTGCACCAATTTATACATCCTTCTTTTGGTAATACTAGTAGTAATATCTCAGGTTTAACGTATCGAGTAGACATTGGGGTTTTATGACAGACGGTGTAGTGGAGGGCTCCAGATTAACGGAGACCAGCTGGGGATTTTCGACGCGCGACAGAGCACGCTGGTTTTTGTATTTTTGGAATCAGCAGCCGAGCTCCACAGCCATTGAGCCATTTTTTTCTTTATTGCCCTACAGGCTCATCGTGAGAGGTTTTGTTTAGAACTTGCTGCCTAAGAAAATGAGCGCCTACAAAAGTGAATGTTGCACTACCCATTGCGGTTGCTCAGTGGTTAGGGCGCTCGGTTACTTATTCGATGTACCCTGGTTCGAACTCGTCCACGGCGGCCACGTTTCGATGGAGGCGAAACGCAAAGACACCGTATGCTGCGCGATGTCAGTGCTAGTTAACAGGCAACTGCGCCACCTTTTGAGAATTTCGCGATACTCAAGGATTGAAATCTATACAGGGCGTAGGTAAGAGATACTAAGTTTTTTGCACTACCATTTAAAATAGTGACGTAATCGACGATTAAATTTTGCACTTCTCCTCAAAGCATCAAAGGAGTGCGGGGAAGTTCAGTGTGATGTCACGGAAGGTATGATTTTAAATTACTGCTGCCGTCAACCACGCCCTGCCGCGCCTCGTTGGACGCTTCCAAACAACGTTCGGCGGCTTTGACTTCGGTTCCGTTTTTTTTTTCCTTCAAAGCAGGCGTTTATGCGTTGAAAATGTACGGATACGTTCGATGACGTCATCATGCGTCCCCCACTTAGCGTTGTGCGCTGCGGAGAAGTTTGAAGACCGTCGCAATTTTAATTGGTGATGACGTCACCGTTTCAAATGCTAGGCCAAAAGGACTTCGCATACTTTACCTGCAAGTCTCCTTTGAAATGACGCCATAGATATTAGAATACATGGATCACCGTGTGGTATCCGCCTACTGCCTCTAAATAATTTAGAAAATAATTTTTTCTCCCATGCTGTGTCGGTTTCATCAACCGAAGGGCCGCCGCGGTGGCTCAGTGGCTATGGTGCTCGGCTGCTGACCCAAAAGACGCGGGTTCGATCCCGGCCGCGGCGGCTGGAATTTCTTTGGAGGAGAAATTCTAGAGGCCCGTGTACTGTGCGATGTCAGTGCACGTTAAAGAACCCCAGGTGGTCGAAATTTCCGGAGCCCTCCACTACGGCGTCTCTCATAGCCTTAGTCGCTTTGGGACGTTAAACCCCATAAACCAACCAACCATCATCAACCGAAGGATGGCTTTGACGTGAGTTCAACATTAGGTCACGTGAGGCACGGGAAAACTAATAAAAACGCTGATACGTTGTTTTGACTCACTGTAGCACTAATATCAGGCGACTTCAAGACCTATTTTTAAGAGTGTACGTTGTTGGGCTAGTCGGTCAATCATGGTGAATACAAGGGGGGTACTGCGCACAAAAAGACAAGGACAAGAAGATAACACAACAAGCGCAGAACTATTTGAAAACACGACACTCCTTTTATAGTGTCTAGTGTCTGCGCTTGTTGTGTTATCTTCTTGTCCTTGTCTTTTTGTGCGCAGTACCCCCCTTGTATTCATCAAGACCTATAGTTACAACGAACGACGTATCAGCATTTATATTGCCGTTTATAGCACCTCACGCGACTTAATTTCCACTACACCTCACAGCCATTCTTATGTTGGTGAAACCGAAACAGGATCAAGAAGAAATTCAAGCATAAATTATTTATTATGTGCTGGTGAATACCACGCGGTGCTCCATGTACACCAACGTCTAACGCATCGTTTGAAAGAAGAAAGCACGCAAGAAAAAGTTTCGCGTCTATAGTACTTTACTGAGTTAGAGCAGTCCTAACACTTTGATTAAAGATTTACGCAAATATGTAAAAGTGAGGGGTAATAACTCAAGATTTCACATAAACCCGACGTACAAGTGTTTAGAATTGGCGGCAGTACATTACAGAAGCGTCAATTAGGTTTCTTCCCAGGCACCAGACCTCCTGTAAGTTTGCTGTCGCATATACTGGGTACCATTTTCGCACTTCCCAGCGCAGACAGCTACGGGTGGGTAAGTCTATGCGATAGATCATATCATTTTGTCGGAAAACAAGACGTATGCCGGGATGCAAAAAAAGTGGGGCTGAACCGGGTCTCGAACCAGTTCGGAATGGTTCCTTTGAATCGTTCCGGTTCGGGTTCAGTTCCAAGATGGCGAAAAAAATATCGGTTCGGTTCGGTTCTGGTTCCGGGCAAAAATTCGGGTTCGGTTCCGGTTTCGGGTTCAGTTCCGGTTCGACACCCTGGGTTAGTGTATCTGAAAGGGTGACGCCAAGGTATTTGTAAGAGTGGACAGATGAGATTACCGAGCCACAAATGGTGTAACATGATGCCTGATAGTTTTTCCGACGCTGAAAGGAAAGTTTTATTAGTGTTCAGGCACATTAACCATTTGTCGCACCAAGTTTCAATCCATTTAAGGTCATCCTGTAAAATTCTAGAGTCAGAGGTGGTGTGGATGGGGCGATAAAGTACGCAGTCGTCTGCGAAAAGGCGGATGTTAGAGGATATGTTACTAGGCAGGTCATTAATATAAATTAGAAACAGCAATGGTCCGAGTACTGTACCTTGGGGGACTCCGGAGAGGACTGGAGAAAAGGACGAGGAGCGGCTGTTAGCGTACACAAATTGCTTTCGGTTCGTAACGAAATTAGCAATCCAATCTAATACAAAGGGGTTAATGCACAATCTTGAGAGTTTAAGTAGTAGTCTCTGATGGGGAACTTTATCGAAGGCCTTTTCGAAATCTAAGAACAGCGCGTCTACAGGTATGTTCAGGTCTAGGTTAGAGCTTATGTCATTTATGAATGAAGCTAACTGTGTATCACGTGAGGGGCCCTTGCGAAAGCCATGTGCTTGCTTTAAGGAATTGTCAAGAGCAGTGTTGGCTTCGCGTCTGGGAGCAGATTTACTTGACGAGCCTGTGGACAATGCTCTCACACTGTACTTTGGCAGCGCAGTACTTATAGCGCTTAATCCTTATTCAAGACTTGAGAACAAGACAGCATGTTCTCGCTTGAGGCCGCAGCATGCTGGGACGACGTGGCAATCTGCGTGGGCATAACCCTTAATTTGCAAAACTCTCGAAGCCAGCCTCTCTTTAAAAGGGTTTTTACCATTCAGGCCAAACTTGTTTGGGGTGTCAGAAATCGGGTGTAGTGCTGAAGAAATGTATTATCAGAATATTATCGCGTGCCTTTCCTGCACGCGCTTCTGCATTGTGTTGTTGCCGCGATAAAGGATTTAGGCGCAGCTCTGCCAAGCCATTTCCTCGCAGGTGAAATGCCCCCCTCCCCCCCCCCACCTTGCAACAGTTGTGACAGAAGGGTGAAACGCAACTTTGCAGTCCTCTGTGCTGATCCCAACACCTGCCTCTAGCGGGCCGCAATGCCGTGGTAAAAGTGTTTTTGCTATGCAGGAAAGGTGACTTACAAATTTTTGGAGAGGTTCTGCTAACACTGCACCGAATTACTGTCCCACAGCGTGTCGTGTGCTAGGTTGACAAAACCATTGGTGGTAGAACACGTGCAAAGCGTTTATGCTACACATAGGACGTTACGGGAAGAAAGCTAGGCAAATTTTTTTCGGCAAAGAAAAAATAGGAAACAATTCATGCAGACACCAATCAACTCGATCTCGAAAAATGGTGAATGCAATAAAATCGGCCATGAACACGGCTGCTCCTATTCGTGCTCATAGTGAGAGCTTATCATGTTTTGTCGTTCATCGAAGAAGAAAAATTCGCTTACAGATATTTGTACACTTTGTTGATCACGTTTCCGGAGATTCACACGATCGCAACGGCACTGAGGTTGTTTCTAACTCAAGAAAGGAAACGAATATATATGAGCCGCTGAGTTCTGCCAAATTTTTTCTCGAGGTTAGTCGTTCATTCAGGAGCGCCTTTTGAAAACATAATGCTATATATTCTCGCGTTGAATTAGCTTGCTGATGTGCAGTTTGGTTTAAAATTTTACTGCTTTTTTAACGCGAACAAAGCGAATTGATATAGTGAAGACAGTGAACAATCTCTATAAAATTTGGCTCATTAAAAAGCCTTACCGAGCCAATTCTATACAACTTTTTTTACTGCGAACGGAGCGAGTTCATATAGCGAAGGCACAAAACAAAATCGATGAAACTCGGCTCATTATGGATTCTTACTGAGCCAATTGTACAGAATTTGTTTTTACTCTCAACGGAGCCAGTTTATATAGCGACGCCACAAAGCAACCTCTATAAATTTCGACTCATTTTTAAATCTTACGGAGGCGATTTTATTGAATTTGTTTCGACTGCCAACAATGGGGACTTTGCTCCGCGTCTTCCCCTTTGAAGTTTAACAGAGTACACTGTGGGGCCAGTTGGTCATACATAATCTGAACGAACAAACGTAGCGTTGAAACAGGACACAGAAAGATGAGGACAGGACGGGGCTACAACTTACAACTGAATGAAATCGATAAACGAAAGACACATCCCTTCTCGAGCAAAGACACGCATGCGCAAACTTGAAAGAATGGGAAAACTGTGATAATCTAGAAAAATCCGGTAAAAGAAAAAGAGACGAAAGGGGGAGGAATAGCCACCGGTCATGAAGACTGTTTACAAACATTAAGTGCGTCTTAGAAAGTTTCTTTCTTTTTCCATTAGATAAATAGATGGTGTGCTAATGCACGTGTCACTACCGCGTTGTGATATTTCATGAGCTTCCAAGATTTCCCTCGCCAATTGATCTTTACCCCTTCCTAAGATCTTCGTGCGGAGTAAACAGGGAAAACAACCTGGGCAGCTCTTGCAATGCTTTGGCAAGTGCTCATCAGTTTGCTGACGAAGCGAAGATGCGTGTTCACTGAGCCTCGCGTTTAGGCATCTGCCCGTCTGCCCAATGTACACACTTCCGCAGCGTAGAGGGATCTGATAAACAATATCTGTGGCGCATGAGACGTGCGGCTTCTTGTGTTTTGTGCTACACCCTGAATTCTTGACGCTCTCATGATCTGCCAGAGCGCAAAGCTTTGCAAGCTTGAGGGGAGCTGAAAATACCACACCAATACCAAATTTTGCTGCCACTCTCTTCAAATTGCGCAAGAACCTGTGTACATAGGGTATAACTTCAAACTTTCTTTTCTGTTGTCCCAGTACATTTATCTTAGATAACTGGATGTGTTCTCTTTCTTTGTGTAACTTTTTCTTTAGAGTTTCTGCGACAGCCACAAGAGCATCGCCAGGAAAACCTGCTTCTTTAAGTCTTTAAACCTGGTTGTCAAAACTACTACCAACTTTGTGCGGACATGACTTGAGGAGCGCCGACCTGAGACATGTGGCTGCTATGCCTCGCTTAAGAGAAGAGTCGTAAGGTAGTAGCGCTTTCTTGCACCGTGGCTCGTAAGCCCAGCAAAAATGACTAACAGAATTAAAATACAGGTGAATATCTAAAAACTGAATGGAATCGTGAGCCGGAAGTTCTATGGAAAATTTCAGTGACTTCATGATGCCTTTGAATCGGGTTAAAACCGAGTCTGCAAGGACACTCAAATCATCTCTAGAAGAAACATCTCTAGAAGAACACGTCTGAAACAAGAACAAGAAGACACACAAAGGTGAACAAAGTCGTTGGGCACTTTCGTGATTCAAAGCTGTCTCTGATGCAAGCCGATAAGGATGGAGGCTTTGTCGTTCTTCCTCGGGAGGTGTATGATGCAAGGGCTACAAAAGCAATTGAGAAGAACTTTAAGCGCTCGCTTCTTAAGCCAGCTAAGGCTAAGAGCAGGGCGTTGCAGTTGCTAAAAGAGTGCAAGCTGGACAGGCTGGGGAAGGAGGTGAGCAACTGTAAAGGAGATGCACTGAAAGTTTTCTTCAACGCAAAAACTCACAAGCCCGAATGTCCCTTCAGAGCCATTATCACAGAGCGACACAGCTGGCAGGCACGTCTAGGCAGGTTCCTCCAGCGTCACTTGAACAGCCTTTGTACTGTGGACCCTTTTAAAGTCGCCTCCTCAGCCGTCTTAGTTGACATTCTGCGGAGTGACGTGTGCGGTGCAAACTCTGCATTTTCAGTGGATGCAGAGGAACTTTTTTACTCGGTGCCGCACGATGAACTGTTCATTGCTTTGAGAGAGTGTATTGAAGAGGCGGGTGAGGTGTCTTTTCAGAATTCATGTGGTGTTAGTATTGAATCATTTCTGGAACTCTTGGCCCTGTACCTCAATTCTACAATCATAAGCTACAAAGAACAATTCTATGTCCAGAAACGTGGGATTTGCATTGGCTCAAGTGTCGCCCCTGTGCTATGTGAAATTTTGCTTGCCAAGTTTGGACGTTTGCTTCAGTCTCAGTTGAACGATGAGCGCGTTGTACGTGTCTTTAGATATGTAGATGATTTCCTTGTTGTTCTCAACCTTTCTTCTAGAGATGACTTGAGGGTAGTTGCAGACTCGATTTTAACCCGATTCAAAGGTATCATGAAGTCACTGAAATTTTCCATAGAACTTCCGGCTCACGATTCCATTCAGTTTTTAGATATTCACCTGTATTTTAATTCTGTTAGTCATTTTTGCTGAGCTTATGAGCCACGGTCCAAGAAAGCGCTACTACCTTACGACTCTTCTCATTCGAAGCTCATTAATAAGCGACGCATAGCAGCCACATGTCTCAGGGCGGCGCTACTCAAGTCATGTCCGCACAAAGTTGGTAGTAGTTTTGACAACCAGGTTCAAAGACTTAAAGAAGCAGGTTTTCCTGGCGATGTTCTTGTGGCTGTCGCAGAAACTCTAAAGAAAAAGCTTCACAAAGACAGAGAACACATCCAGTTATCTAAGATAAATGTACCGGGACAACAGAAAAGGAAGTTTGAAGTTATGCCCTATGTAAACAAGCTCTCGCACAATTTGAAGAGAGTGGCAGCAAAATTTGGTATTGATGTGGTATTTTCAGCTCCCCTCAAGCTTGCAAAGCTTTGCGCTCTGGCAGATCATGAGAGCGTCAAGAATTCAGGGTGTAGCACAAAACACAAGAAGCCGCAAGACTCATGCGCCACAGATATTGTTTATCAGATCCCTCTCCGCTGCGGAAGTGCGTACATTGGGCAGACGGGCAGATGCCTAAACGTGAGGCTGAGTGAACATGCATCTTCGCTTCGTCAGCAAACTGATGAGCACTTGCCAAAGCATTGCAAGAGCTGCCCAGGTTGCTTTCCCTCTTTGAACCGCACGAAGATCTTAGGAAGGGGTAAATATCAATTGGCGAGCGAAATCTTGGAAGCTCATGAAATATCACAACGCGGTAGTGACACGTGCATTAGCACACCATCTATTTATCTAATGGAAAAAGAAAGAAACTTTCTAAGACGCACTTCATGTTTGTAAACAGTCTTCATGACCGGTGGCTATTCCTCCCCTTTTCGTCTCTTTTTGTTTTACCGGAATTTTCTAGATTATCACAGTTTTGCCATTCTTTCAAGTTTGCGCATGCGTGCCTTTGCTCGAGAAGGGATGTGTCTCGTTTATCGATTTAATTCAGTTTGAAGTTGTAGCCCCGTCTTGTCCTCATCTTTCAGTCTCCTGTTTCAACGCTATGTTTGTTCGTTCAGATTATCTTCGCCTTTGGTTGGCTTCCCCGCAATGTACCCTCTTTATCTTCGTTAGTAACCTTGCAGGGCGACGGCGTCACAGCGCCACGGATAGCGCGACTGCTGCTGCGCGCGCGCGGCGGAGACGGCCCTCTTTGGCTCGGGATTTGGCCGTGTAGGAACGTGACGCGCAGCGCTCTGCTCCTCGCCGGCGGTGCGAATCGCGAGGCCTCGTGGGGAGGAACGTTCTTCCGCGTCCCGTCCCGTCCTGCCGCGGAGTATCCCCAAACATTCGCTCGTAACCATGCTGGTCAGTTGGACGTCCTCGATTTCTCAGCGTATTTTGTTGCGAGCTGGCGCTATTATTATTGCAGCGATAAATGCCTCGTTTGTGTCAGCCACAGTGTCGTTCCTTTGTTCCCACAGGGCAAGGCCCGCCATGGTCGGCATGTGCTCGCTAGCGTACGCGGTTACGGGGTGGGGCCCCGTGGTTTTAAGCTGGGTCAGCTGTGGTTAAGCGGGGAGAACTTATTTATCTCTCCTAGTTAAAACCTCCCTAGAACAGAGCGAATTCATATATCGAAGGCACAAAACAAGCTCTACAAACTTCTACTCATTATAAAGCATTATGGAGGCAATACTATTGAATTTGTTTTGATTGCAAACGGAGCGACTTCATATAGTGAAGGCACAAAGCAAGTTCGATAAAATTTGGCCCATTATGAACTCTTACCGAGCCAATCCTAAAGAATCCCTGTTTACTGCGTACAGAGCTAAATTTTATAGTCAGGACTCGTTAACGAGTAAATAGAGTACCTAATTAGCTGGCTCGATAGGCAGCGAGTTCCTATAGAGATCATTCAGAAACATTAGGCTTTTATATATGTTCAAAATATACTCTACATTCATTTTCCCGCTAAATAATGGCAAAGTAGCCAAGGTTCTTACCTGTAGTAATGGATAAGCATGGTGTGAACACGTTTCCATTTGACATCGACAATGGCGATACAAGTACACTTCGCCTTGTCCACAGTGGATTCCGTAAAGACGTTCGTCTGTTAGCGCGATTTTCCGAAAATCGACAGCCACGCTGTCGCTACAAATTAGGCCTGATAGTCTTTGGTGCCCTTAGAGAATGCCAAAATTAAGTGCTCAGTGTCAGAGACGCGGTGAGCCCAACAAAACAGCGCGAGGTTTGAGACACGCAAGGAAGGCCCATAAATTCATAAGGGACGAGCTATGCGCGGACCTCCGCTCGTGCCATGTTGCCAGACTTCGCAGCGCCCCGTGAAGTTGAGGTTGCTCGCGAATTGCACGCATTTTCGTTGCTTTGATACAAAATAAACTGCAGGAAAAATTGGGGCGGCGGTACATGCTGAATGTGAGGAAAGGCATGCTCTCGAAAGCAGCGTCGTTCATTGGTTTTTAGAGTGCCGTGGGATTGCGGCTAAGAACCACTCAGTATTTTCTTCAGCGCTTTAGACGGGTGACTGAAAAAGGCAGCCGTTGCTGATGTGTGAAGCCTAAAGTCCGAAGACGACTATAAGCTGGCACTCATGGCATTTTTGGCGCGATAACCGCAGGACCGGATGAGATTTCCAACAAAACACTCTGTAATTTAGATGACCCGTCCATTGAGGCCTTCACTGCCTTTATGAATGATTGCTGGAGAGAGGGTGAAATCCCCGCAGCATGGAAACATGCACGCGTGACTTTCATACCAAAGCGAGGCAAACGACTAGCTCTCGAACACCTCCGCCCCATCTCCCTTACTTCCTGTGCTAGGAAACTGATGAAGCACGTCATTCTCAACCGTCTCAATGATTATGTTGAAGATAACCATCTCCTACCTCGCACCGTGATTGGCTTCCGTTCAAATCTCTCTACGCAAGACATTATGCTCCAGCTCTCACGAGAGATACTGCGCCCCTCTATCAGAGCAGGCACAAAGGCTATTCTAGGGCTTGATTTAACTAAAGCATTTGACAGCGTCTCGCACGTAGCTATTCTCGCTAACCTCTCCCTACTAAATTCTCGTCACCGTACCTACGAATATATACGCACTTTACTCTCTGGTCGAACAGCTGAACTTAGCTTTGGCGCTGTCCTCTAAGACCCTATAACCCTCGGTAGCAATGGCAGCCCCCAGGGATCCGTTCTCTACCTATTTCTTTTAAATGTCGCCTTGCTCACGCTACCTTCTAAATTAGACGCTATCCACCGTCTATCCCATAGTTTATACGCAGACATTGCCCTCTGGGTTTCAACAGGCAACGATGCTGAGGTTGAATCCGCACTTCAACAAGCAGTCGATGTCATTAAGCGCCATGCAGCTGGAGCCGACCTCTCGTGCTCCCTTCAGAAATCCGAGCTGCTGCTCATCCGAGGTCTACCCGGCCTCCACGACCATCCTCCCATCTGCATTACTGATAGTGGCCAACCCATACGCGAAGTAATTAGGACATTGGGCTCCTCATCCAGAATAATCCGAAAAACACCGACGCTCTGGCTAAACTTAGTCTCTGTCTCGCAGGCCATTTGTCTAATTCGTGGCATTGCTAATAAACATACAGGCATGCGAGATGCTGACCTCCGACGTCTTGTTCAGGCATTTGTTATCAGTCGCCTCACATATACCCTCCCTTACCTCTATCTTAGGTGCCAGGAACGGGACCGCGTTGACTGCCTTATTAGACAGGCATACAGGCGGCTCTTCATTTCCCCCACCGGACTCACACGTATAAACTACTAACAGTAGCGGTCTACAACACTGTGACGGAGCTCTCGGAAGCTCATCTGACTTCTTAGTACGAGCGTCTCACCCACACCCCCACGGGACGTCACATACTCGACAAGCTTGTATGGAATAAGCTTCGAAACGACCGTTGCCGACAAGGCCTAGCTTCCGCACCATATCCACAGTATCCTTATCGTTGCCCCTCTTCCTAAAAACATGAACCCAGAGTATCATGTCGCTCGCCGCAAGGACAGGGCTATGTCTCTGCACAAAAAAGTACTTAACAGATCGGACAGCGGTCTATGTCGATACAACCGAATACCCCGACCGCGAAGATTTTTCGCTCGCTGTTGTAAACTACTGTGGACGATCGCTGGTTGCGTGCTCCATTCCCGTCAGATCGCCTGAAGAGGCCGAGGAGGCGTCCATAGTCTTGGCGATGGTCTCCACCTCTGCAGAAACCATCTTCAGCGACTCTAAATCTCCGATTCGTAATTTTGCCAAAGGCCGGGTCTCCCCTGTCACCCGCTCTCTCCTCCACTCCACCAACCTCCAACTCCGCCCGATCCAATTGATATGGGTCCCGCGCACTCATCCCATCCAGGGAACGAGGCGGCCCACAATTATGCCCGAGGATTCGTCGACCGGGATGTGGTGTCGCCCGTCCTGCGGACGGCGAGAGATCGAATGGTTACATTTCTTGATATAACTATGCACTACAGCTTAGGTAGACTACTATATCCCCCCGCACATAGTTCTCTCACCGAACCCCAAGAGGTTCCGTGGAGGCAACTCCAAACGAACACATTCCCCAACCCCGCGATATATGCCCGCACATCTCTTTGTGGAGTGCTTCTTTGTCCCTCGATTGAAGCACCCAGGGGTAGAATTGGAGAAAACGAATGAAGAATTGTCTCAGAGTGATCCCCCCATTAACGTTCTTATCCTTGGCATAGACTCCACATCGAGAATGAACTTTCGCATACCCTGGGGTCTACTCAACTTCCTGTCATCTATCTGGCCAACATGCCACTCTATCACACATACTCTGGGCTTGCCCTCGGGAATCCCCTCCCCGAGGCTTGCAGCTCTCGAATCCAGACTAGTGAGAGGCCGCATTACTCAGTTCCGACTCGGTTCCACAGATCCGGGTTGTGACAAGAGCCCTAGAAGTCACCGAACGCCACGGGCTCACGGACACTTCATGGGGCTATAATCCCTCACCGTCAGAGTAAAACTTCGCCAACCAAGCGAAAAGGTTCTTTTCCTCTTTTCTTTCCTTTCTTTGCACCAGAGGTGCCCCGTCTGAGACGGCTTTTGATGGCTCGAAGGCTGAATAAAGCTGTAGCAGACAATACTCGGCAACAATAGAGAACTTGCGGGGGTATATACTGGAGATTTATGTACAATAGGTTACTTATATACATACAACGTTGAGCAGTGAGCACAACAACGACATGGAACTGGCTAACATTTAGGGGAGGCCCCTACTTGGCATAGCCGAAGATGCGTTACATCTATCTCTGTAGCCAAGAACCCTTTTTCCGGGCTCCGGGACCTAGTTTTAAAGACACATGGGCCCGGCCCACATTCTTCAGCATCCAATCGTGTCCAACTTTTAATACGATTGGTTATTAGCCGTGTGGCCCGCCCTCCAATTTTCGTAAGGCACATAACCCGCTCTCAAATATACATAAAAGGACTTCATTTTCGCTTAAAACATCGTACATTCCGAGAATGGACACACAAACGGATTGGCTCCCTGGGTTACGTACCACGCCCCACACTTCCACTGTATTATAAAAACGGTCTCCCCTATGAAAGAAAACCAAAATACTTAAAAACAACATAGCAAAACACTTCCAGTGTAAGTCTGTCTCCTGTTAAGAGTGGACAACGTGGTCCTGGGAGCCGGGTGTAACTCATCGCAAAGCAAGGAATATGACGGGGCCTGGCGCCGGCGGCAGAAGCATAGACGACGACGGACGGGGCTGTTGCACTCCAAATCACCGAACCTCCGAACCGATCGAAGGACGCTGTCTCCCACGGGCCTGGGAGAAATTACTGTCAAACGAGTGTCGTCGTTGGGCAAAGATGCGGCGAGAGCTTGCACAGGAAGCACGGCGGAAGCAGCGGTATACGTTGGCCGAGTCGGCATTCGGGTCACCGGACTGGATGATGCTACGCAGGGTCACGCTGAGCGAGGCTGCTAATTGAAAGACGCTGTGTCGAATGGGTCTCGTGCTTCGGCCATCCGGCGGGGGAGTTCGAGGAGGTTCAACCACGTGCGGGGAGACTGCGGGATTCTCCTTTCCCGCGGCGGCAACGCACAGAAGACTAGCCCCAGTGGACAAGGCGACACCTCAGTGTTGGTGTTCCCCCTCTCATCCCCCGAGCTGTGAGAGAGCGAGAGAGCTTCAGCACCGCCCCGTGCCGTGGGTGGTACCGCCAGCGTCATCAATGGCCCATCCGATTGGACAACGTTATTCGAACCAAGTTCCCCAGTCAGGGATCTGGGGAACGCGAACCGTATTTAACGGGATGTTGTTGTGTGATCGGAGCATTCGATTCGATTCTCATCTGTAAATATGTAGAATAAACCCTTCTGTACAGTTTCCTCGATAACGCAGTCCGACATCGTCATTCGGAGCCGGTACCTGCGGGGCTAAACGAGTTAGTCATCTCCAGGACCCCTCCTTCTTCAACTCTGGTTCCAGCGGTGGGATAGAAGCCCCATCTTTAACACTGGTTCCAGCGGTGGGATTGTGGCCCGTTCCTAACACTGGTGGCAGCGGTGGGATAGAAGCCCCATCTTTAACACTGGTTCCAGCGGTGGGATTGTGGCCCGTTCCTAACACTGGTTGGCAGCAGCTGGGATGGACCGTGCGACATCGTACTTTCTCCACGGGTGAGCGTTTTGGCTTTTGCTAAGGGATTCACCAGGCTGTAAGATTCAGAGAATAATCTTGACTGGGAATCAGGGCTTTGTCGTTTGAGAGAGGTTATTCTCAAGGCATTGTGGAGTTAGCAGAGCCAAAGCGGAGAAGGCGTTGTCATGGAACTAATGGAATTCTGGAGGTCGGACTTGCTGTTGATATGCGAGGAACTGTCTTTTGAAGTGCCTAGCAAAATAACCAAAATTGAACTGTGCGAATTCATTCATGAACAGGTCAAGAATAACGATCAACTGCTGGTAGATACGTGGAATTTGGTACAGGGGGAAAAAGCCCGCAAAGAAAAACACGACCAAGAGGCTAAAGAGAAAGCCGAGCGGGAGAAAATAGCAGCTGATCGGGAGTGGGAAAAAGAGAAGGAACGGGAACGGCAACGGCAACAGTGGAAGGTTGAAAATGAAATAAGGAAACTAAAGATATTAGAACTTCAAAATGAAATACGAAGAAAGGGCGGTAGTGTGAGAGCCGGAAGTCCTGAAAGAGCAAGCGATGCTTATGAAATAGGTCCGCAGATAAGACCCGAAAAGTCTGTGACCGTAGCCGCGTTGGTAAATCGCGACACCACGATGGAAGTGGCAGAGAACGCGTTCAACCGGTGCGGTGGTCCAAGGGAAGCCGCAGAATCCGAGACCGTGTCCAGTGTAGTTGGACGTCATGCTAAGAAAGAGCATTCCGAGATAGCGTCTCAACGACATGAGTGCGAGGATTCTCCTCCAAGTGAGGCAGGAGTGGCAACGGACAACTTTGTCGGGACTGTTACGAGCGCTACCCTTTCAGTAGAGTGGATACAGGCGTCAAACCGGCAGGACCGCGAAAAGGGAGGTTTACCTATCAAGAAAGGTTTCGAAGTTGAAACAGCGGAAACCCCTTTTGAGAGTAACGACCGCGGTAAGATCGAGTTGAGATGTCACAGTGGCTTCAGTGACAAAGGCTCGGGAGAGGTTACCTTGGCAAAGCTGGCGCAAGAAGAATGCGAGGGTGCCGAACATAAAGATAGAAGTAAGAGTCAGACTTCTAGACAAAGAGAGAATGGCGCGCAGAGCGACAGCCAGGCGGGCTCAGTTGTAGCTGAGCACTGCAGTAGAGAGAATGGCGCGCAGAGCGACAGCCAGGCGGGCTCAGTTGTAGCTGAGCACTGCAGTAGAGAGAATGGCGCGCAGAGCGACAGCCAGGCGGGCTCAGTTGTAGCTGAGCACTGCAGTAGAGAGAATGGCGCGCAGAGCGACAACCAGGCGGGCTCAGTTGTAGCTGAGCACTGCAATGCAGAGAATGGCGCGCAGAGCGACAGGCAAGCTGGAGAGGACAACTCCCGAGGGAATGAGCTGGGGATCTCAGGGGCAGTTTCATGTCCGTCTGTCAGCTGCGTGGAGCTGGCACTCTGCTGCGAAGGCACAGAGGCCAGTTCGGAATTTGAGGAAAATTTCCAAAGTGCGACTGAGAAACTAGAGGTAGCAAGGTATGATCAGGAGACGCACGCGGTACAGTCTAGGCGCAGAAAAAGAAAAAGGGCCAAGAGAAAACGAATCAAATTCAAAGCCCTAGATTCGGTTGCGCGCACAGGTGCGAAAGAAAGAAATGCGATGGAAGGAAAGGCGAAGCCTTCCCTCGTTGCGCCTGATAGACTTGCAACTGCAGTTAATGATCTAGAGACATGTGCAGCTCGTTCGAAGATTGACTGCAGCAACGGTAAAGGAAGTGTGCGTTTTCCGACCAGAACAGGCGCGAAGTGCTTCAAGGGGCATCGGCCTGTAAGAAAGCCTAGACGGGACAAAAAGCCAGTTAGAAAAAAAGCAAAGCGGCCCAAGAGATCAGAAAGCGCAAGGTTGCGCGGTACTCAGCGCATGCGAACGCAGGCGTCGAACAACCGAGACGACACATGCAGGCGTGTTCGGCGGGCGCACTTGAAAAGGAATCGTCCTTCACTTTTGGCCCCGCATTCTAAGAAGCGCGCATGGCGAATGAGTAGCCGAGCTTCCTGCTTGGGGCGAGAGAAAGAGGCACCTTCTCGCGCTGGTCACTGCTCGTTGTCCGGAGCCAGAGTCGGTTATCGACATTGTAGGCGCGACCAAGGCTTTCGGAGAGCCTCGAGGGGGCGCGGAAACGACAGTGAGAGTCGGGGATCGTTTTTTTCTGCAGCCTTTTGTCACGAGTTGACCGCAGTACAATCAGTCAAAGCGCGACCCCGGCGGGCGCGTCTGAAAGACTAATCCTTTCAACTCGGCGGCGGGGAGTCAGCTTTCCCCCCCGCGTGGCGATTCGAAGTAGCTGTTTCTTTTTTTTATTCCTCTTTTTTTTTCTGTCTGTGTTTATGAAATCAGGCAGGGAAAGGCTACTTTTGAATTAAAACAAGTTGATCGGAGGTTGCTGTTTTTTTCCTTACCATAGAAAGGATAGGGCGTCACTGAGTTAGAAATCACAGGTGTCGATTTCACATGCTACCAAGAGATAACGGCACTCACAGGAGTGCAGCTCGAGTAGAACTACGCTTAGAGTCGCGTAGACGGAGCGTTGATCCCTTGACGAAAGGGAGCCCCACTGACGTATACTGAGATGACCTAAGAGAGAACTCTTTAAGGAGCCTGAGAGATGCGCTCGGGTCCAGACCTTTGCTTCGGACCACTTACTATGGAGAAGAGTTAAGTTCAGTGTTACGCCAGTGATAGAGGACTGGGTGCTATTTTAAGTCAAGTTAGCGACGGCCACGGAGAGCACCATGTTCAGTACGTCAGCCGCAGGCTGACATGTAGAGAAGCGTTAAGCGCTTTAGAAAAAGAGCGCGCGTTTGGTTTAGGCGGCACAGATGTTGTCGGGTTACCAGAGTTACTTGAACGGCGCAAAGTTCATATTTGAGACTGACCATCGTCTCAAACGTGCTTATGACAGTTTTGTCCCCCCAAAAATGGTCGCTTGCTTTGACGGAGTCCTGCTCTCCAAAAACAGAATTTCTCGGTGCATTTCAGGAAGGAAAAATCGCACGGAAATGCTGATGGATTCAGCCGATTGTTGTAGACAGGTGTACTTGGTAGGACCACCTACTGTGTGTGGGTTTTTGTTTTTAACCTTGGTCCAAGCAGTCCGTCTTTGGCGATTTCAAAGGGGATATTTCGCGCTTTCTCGGCACCAAAATTACGCCAAAATTCAGTGAAGTTTTAGTAAACCTTTGTTGTCATTGTGGGAAGCCTGGTGGGTCTTTGGCAAATTCCGAGCGCTTGCTTGTGGGTCAGTGCCCTGTCTCGTGGAACGGTCCACTGATGCCATTCTTTGTTGAATGTTCGAGCTTGGATGCCATTTCTGGAAACCAGCCCTTCCACCCGACTCCGGCCTCATCTCTTCCTGCCCAGCGGTCGTGAACGCTGGCCATTCGAGATTTTTCGGGCCGCGGACGAGCTGTTAAGAGTGGACAACGTGGTCCTGGGAGCCGGGTGTAACTCATCGCAAAGCAAGGAATATGACGGGGCCTGGCGCCGGCGGCAGAAGCATAGACGACGACGGACGGGGCTGTTGCACTCCAAATCACCGAACCTCCGAACCGATCGAAGGACGCTGTCTCCCACGGGCCTGGGAGAAATTACTTTCAAACGAGTGTCGTCGTTGGGCAAAGATGCGGCGAGAGCTTGCACAGGAAGCACGGCGGAAGCAGCGGTATACGTTGGCCGAATCGGCATTCGGGTCACCGGACTGGATGATGCTACGCAGGGTCACGCTGAGCGAGGCTGCTAATTGAAAGACGCTGTGTCGAATGGGTCTCGTGCTTCGGCCATCCGGCGGGGGAGTTCGAGGAGGTTCAACCACGTGCGGGGAGACTGCGGGATTCTCCTTTCCCGCGGCGGCAACGCACAGAAGACTAGCCCCAGTGGACAAGGCGACACCTCAGTGTTTGTTGGTGTTCCCCCTCTCATCCCCCGAGCTGTGAGAGAGCGAGAGAGCTTCAGCACCGCCCCGTGCCGTGGGTGGTACCGCCAGCGTCATCAATGGCCCATCCGATTGGACAACGTTATTCGAACCAAGTTCCCCAGTCAGGGATCTGGGGAACGCGAACCGTATTTAACGGGATGTTGTTGTGTGATCGGAGCATTCGATTCGATTCTCATCTGTAAATATGTAGAATAAACCCTTCTGTACAGTTTCCTCGATAACGCAGTCCGACATCGTCATTCGGAGCCGGTACCTGCGGGCCTAAACGAGTTAGTCATCTCCAGGACCCCTCCTTCTTCAACTCTGGTTCCAGCGGTGGGATAGAAGCCCCATCTTTAACACTGGTTCCAGCGGTGGGATTGTGGCCCGTTCCTAACACTCCCCAGTACCCGTGACCTTGACGGTTCTGGGTGTGAGTTCCCGCCTGTCGGGGGTAAGTCACAATGCAACACAATTGTTGTTGCTATCTACGGGTTCTGCTGAAGCGAGGAAAATTGAGCCAACACACAACGCCTCCGAGTCAACCTAATTTATTCACACTCTCTGCCTGAAGGTGAAACTGGGAGTTCCGCTCACCGCTGTCTTGTAGGCGTCGGTGCAGTCCGGCCAACAGGTGCCTCGCTCTCGGCTGATCTGGCGTGGTGGCGCTCAGCCTGGTGGCGGTCCCACGTTTCGATGACTATGACGGATTGTGGCGTCAGGCTTCTTGGGCGTCTCGGCTGGCGGTCAGTTTGCTGCGGATGCCCTCAGGTCCGGCCTCGCCGACTACAGACCAGCGCGATCTCCTTCCGTTCACTTCGCCCGTCTCTGCTCGTTCTCGCCTTTGTCCCTTCTGTCTCCAACGCGTCTCTCTGAGGACTCTCTTTCTTTCCTTCGGTGTCCTCCTCGCCCAACGGTTTTTCGCCGTCGCTGCTCATGCAGCCGACCAAGGGCGCCCGCCGATTTTTCCACGAAGCCGCGGCCGTTAGGACGCGACGGCCGGCGGCCCCGTTGGGGATGTGTCGAAGGGGATCAGGTGTCCCTCGGAGGGCAACAGTTCTCCTAAACCAGCGTCTCGCCTCCTCTGCTGGGAGCCCTCCTGGTGCTAGCTTGCCGGCCTCCCCCGCCACCTCGAGCCGTTAGTAAGGCCGTTGCGTTACAAGACTCTGCAGGCCTGTGGGCCCGCGAACACCGGGAAACTGTTTGTGCCGCAAGCGTTCCGGCCTACCCTCGGCGCCGCAGGGTGCCGGCCTCTTCGCGAACGCGGGGCTCATGTTCAGCCGAAGACGCACTCCTCTCGAACTTGACATATTTATGAGGGTCACGGCTGTCCTCTCTCTTCTCTCATCGGGACTCGGGGTGGTCTGGATTCGATCCCCAAGGACGCCCTCTTCCAAGAACCGCGGCTTGTTCACGCGACCACGGCATTCGAAAACTCGGCCGTCAACGGACAAAGAGAGTCCTCCTCTAGCAGCGGAAGAGAGCAGCTGCTCGGGGAGCCAGTCTGTATTTTCCAAGGGCCTGGGGCCCTCTTTTCTTTTGGGTTAACTTCCCTTAATAAAGACCCAACTCCTAGCCTTCTCCGAGTCCGCAGCCCGTACCTCGCAACAAGGCCGTCTGCAGGCGTGCATGCGCGCACACACAAACGCATAAACGTGCCTGTCTCTGCGCCAAAAGGGGGGGAAGTTGGGGACACGCTGCAAAATGGGCCGCAGGGATGCGTGTGGTCGCGCTGGGCTCCCCGCGCGGCCTCTCCTCTTTTGCCCTCTGGCTACTTCGCACGTCTTTCTGCTGCGCCCGCCGCATTCCACACAACCGCCTTCGCTGACGGGGCAGGGCGATAATTTTGAAGGCAGACACAGTGTCTCTGGTGCTAGTCGGTGGAGAGAGTTCGTTTGGGCCATGCCTAGGCCTCCCGTACACAGTCCTTCACATCGGAACTAGGGCAATTATCGGCCCCAACCCCAGCTGCGACCGTCGCGAAACCCACCCGGGAGCGTAGAACCACTTTCCGATACGAGTCGGATCACAACGGACTGCCGACCCCGCAGCCGTCCTCCGGGGTCCGGGCGGCGTCATAACTCAAGCATCCGTCACCGTCCTTAATTAAGCAGGTGGCTGTGTTCGTTCTGTCCTGTGGCGTCTTCTGCATGCGCCCGTTTCTTGAGACCGAGTTGTCGAGCCTCGGGGCCATACCGGACGCCAGCCAGCTGCACTGTCGCCCACAACACCCATTCATAAGGACGCGCCCGGCCCCGCTTCGTCTAGCAGTGTTCTCTTTTCAAAAGAAACGCTGTCGAACCTCCGACGAAGCGTTAGTGTCTAAATTGGGCCGCAAGTGGTGTTTGTCGAGACGCTGTGAGCCGTCGGCGTACGATGCAGTGGTGGTGTTGACATTTTTATGGCTCTTTCCACACTGGCGCGAAGCGGTCCCGGCGAGAAACACGTGTCCTTCCCCGAAAGGGGACAATGGGAGGCTTGGGAGAGCCGGCCGCTCCCTCTCTGGCTGCTGCCCGCCTTGAACGCTAACTGCCGCCTCCTGCTTTGCGCCCTCCTCGCAGCCCCCCCGCCGGGGGCTCTCCGGAGTCTGCAGCGGCGACACAGGATACAGAAAGATGGGCGCTCCTAAGACCGTGCGAAAGATCACCTTGGGGCCCGCTCAACGGCGAAGCTCACCTCCATTAGCCGCGAAGAAAGGAGGCGGAGGGGGGAATAAACAGACATGGCGCATGCTAGCCCTCTACAGTCAGCTACATTTGTCGGCGGAAATAAAGTTTATCCTCCCACTCCCCCTAGCGCGATAACGTAAATGTATTGATATCAGACTGTGCTCGTTGTGGTAACTGCTGCTTCACCCATCTCGTTGAAAGCATCTGTAAAGGCGGAAGGCGGAGCGACTGAGCAAAATAATGATGAAATGGTCATCGTCTTATATCAAAATCTACTTTAAACAGAACCTTGGATCCATCCCAGCTATTTCCCCAGTGCGTCTGACAATGGGCAGAAAGGTTTGAAGAGGAGACGGAGAAGAAACCTGGAAGGGGATAGGGGGAGGGGGGGATTTTGCTGAACGCCCAGTCACACCTGGTTTTCAGCCTTTTTTTGCTGTGTACATGAAATGACATCATGCCCTCGACGCTTCGTCACACCTCAGCTACGAGGGAGCGGCGCCCGCAATAAAGCGTTGCCGGAACTTTGGTTCCTCGGTAGTGCTGCTGCCTGCGCTCATCGCTCCTTGCGGTTTCCGTCTCTTCCGGCCGGGGAGCCAGAATTACGGGCAATGCAGCCCCAACGAGAATCGCGTTAGTGGAAATTTAGTGCTCCTCCAGATGTAAATCATTAACTACAACTGTGGCCAACTGTGATATTTAAGTATTAACTATTTAATTTAGTTAACCAGCTTAAAAGGACACTGCCGCCAACTCAATCCAGTTATGGTTCTCAGTACAAATTCAGACTCTGGCTCTTTGTAGCTATTGTGACGCTTGTCCGGCAGCAAAATATGCGTATAAAGCATCAAAATTGCATTTAAAAATCCTCGCGTCATTCGACTGAAACTCGTGACGCCCTAACCGAAAAGGGCGGGGTACCACCGTATTTAAGTGAATGGCGGTGGAGCGTAGCCTCTGAGATCCGCAATTGTAGGTTCAGACACGCAATCTTCCGGTAGTGGCGACACCTGTACTTCATTCATTGGTCTTTTCTAGCTTGAAAAAGCTCCTTTTTGGGCGAGAGTGTTCTATTTATGATTAGAACGTCGTGCTTTGTCGATAAAGGCCGACTACATCCGTTACTGCTAACACCCTAAGAAGGAAGAGACCGTCCTTTTACCCCCCAAAACTATATTTACACATTCCTAAAGGTCTTTACTGTTCCCTTTTCTTTCCCCATGTTATTTTGTTGCCGCGCTGCTTTGTGAACGCGCTCCTTTTTTCAGCGTACTGTTATGACGCGCGCTTGTTTTTCATGCCCTGTTTATTCACCGTGCAGTTTTCCCCCTCCTGCTTTTACGCAGCTGCGCAGTTCGGCTCTGGGCTCGGTGCTATTTGGACGCGTGTTCTTTCTTTGCGAGCTGCTTCCTCATATACCCGAAAATAGCGAGCTAGTTTTCGAGGCAGTTGGTGTGACAAGCCCGAAGAAATAAAGGCGTGCCTAGTAGGCCAGTTCTATTCCCATGAGTTTCATGAGCTATATAAATACATCGAGTTGCTGACCACCATTCGCCTCACCTGTATGCCGCAGGTCTCCAACTACGGGCGGTCCACACCACCCCGAATCGTTCCGAATCACAGCGCAGCCATTCGTGTGAAATACCTGGGACGACCCCGGGACGACGTTCTGCTGCTCCAGCGAGGCAGCCACGCTGTTCGCCGCCATCGACAACAAGCAGCAGCCCTGCACAGATTTCTTCGCGTACATCTGCAAGAACGCCCTCGAGGACGGCCTCGTACAGCGTGACGTGGCACGCGACTTGCTGGTAAGCCATTTGCGCACGGGGACTACACTTGCTAAAATGTTTAGGGGAATCCCCCAAGGTAGAGTAGGTAAGTAATAAGGGAGTAATTACTCATTGACGAGGACCAGGGCGAATTTTTTTTAACTATGAAGTTTCTGAGAAAGCCGTATAGCTTTCCTATGTAGCCGTTTGGCTGCGCTCGGGTGGATGTCGGTAAGTAATTACTCCCTTATTACAAATCTACTCTACCTTGGGGGATTCCCCTATACATTTGACCAACACAGTTCCCACTTCGACTTATTGATCAATTTGCTCTCGCCCTACTTTAAGCTTGCCGTCCCGGTTAGCTCAGTTGGTAGGGCGACTACTCTGGTGAAGCGGTGGTCCCGGGTACGAACCCCAGACCAGGACGAATTTTTCATTAACTACGATGTTCCTGAGAAAGCTGTAGAGCTTTCCTTTGTAGCCGTTTGGCTGCGCTCGGGTAGATGTCAATGAGTAATTACTCCCTTATTACGGAGACTACACTTCTTGAAGAAACGCAGCAGCAAGAAAAACGGAGACGAAATAGACACATATACGACAGGACGAATGCTGCACTTCCGACTGATTTTTAGTTGGAAGTCCAGCATTCGTCCTGTCGTATGTGTGCATTTCGTCCCCGTTTTTTTCTTGCTGCTACGTTTCTTCAAGATGGATCAATGCCAACTGGCCCAAACTTCAATGCTTTTACTACACATCTAGATTCAACGAGGGTACACAAGCAAACAAAAAAGAGCAAAAACTAGAATCGGATACAACTCAAGAACGCAGCGGGTTTCCCCGCTCAAAGGACCCCCTTCCAGCCAATGGCTGTGGCCGATTATCATGAGCCTGCTAACGTGACAATGCAGGAAGCGCCGTCACAATGCAGAGGGGGTCCCTTTTTCTGTCCGTCCTTGTTTGGTGTGCGCTGCTAACACCTACATCATGAAAAACCAACTAACCCAAGAAAAGACGATTCGGGTGTGTCCCCGTACATAGAGGAAAGAGGAAGAAAGCCAGGTGAGCGGATGAGACTAAGAAGTTTGTGGGGGTAAGGTGGATGGCACAAGAGTAGGTGGAGAGTTATGAGGTAGCCCTTTATCCTGCAATGGGTGTAGTTAATTAGGCTGGTAACTATGATTTAGGAATTTTAATTTTTCTGCGTACCGCCTGCGGCATACTCGGTAGTTCGCCAAAATGAAATGGAGAAAGCGAGTTCCCTGCTAGTGCTAGTTGGCAAGTTCGGCCGCAGTTCTGGAGTGTTTAAGCGCCCGAGTTCAAAACTTACGCTGCACTTCACTCCAAGCCGCCATTTCGAAGCCGTTGTTCGCGAACGTACTACGGTCACACGACCTGAGTTGACCAATCGCAACTAGCGCCCATTTCCTTAACCACAAAGGTTAGGTTTTAATTTCCTACCAAAATGAACGCGGGGGTTTTCTCATTTGGCATGGAGTAAGGTTGGCAAGGCCCTTTTTTACCCCGGGCAGTTTCGCGGAAGTACTGGGCAGTGCCCTTCCCGATTCATATCAGTCAACCATAACATGTATGGACGTCTCATCAACAGACTAAAAAGCTGCTACAAACAGGAACGTCTGTGCGCTGCGGAATGAAAGGTCCAATTGTTGAGACACGTGGCAAACAAAAACACTATCTTCGGTTTAGCATTTCTCAACCTTGTCCTTTTGTTTGTACTGCGCTGCCTACAAAACACCACACAAAAGATTGCGTTTGGCGTCTCTTGATCTCCACTAAATACCTTTACCTCAGTGAATGACCCAATGATGTAACGCGAGTGTCCTTGAGGGGCCGTGTTTCGGTAGAGGTCGGTTCCTGCAGCGCATCTGTGTAAGTTTCTTAACAGATCTTTAATGAGGCACTTGGCTCTGGGCCACTGTTTTCTCTCTGTAGTGGGACATCACCTCTGACATCATCAAGGGAACCCAGGACTACGGGAGTGAGGCTGCAGCCGCACTCCACACCCTTTACACATCATGCGTCAAAGAGATGTGGCAGGAGGACCTGCGAGCCAGGGACGTTGCGGCGACCGTGCTAGAAATCGCCAACAGCACCACGCGAACGAGTGGCGAAAGCTTACTTCGCTTGGCCCTTGCAGTGGATAAGCGGTACCACCTGCCGTTCATCTTCGAAGTAAGGAGCTTACCCGGCCAAACAACCCGGCTCACGTTCGCTAGGGGGACACCTCGAGTCGCCGACCACAAACGTAAATGCGATGCTTCCTGCTACGGCGTCACGCTCTCCGCCCTTAATTCGCACTTTGACACTAATTACACCAGTGAGGACATCTCGAAGTGGGAACAGCAATTGCCTCCTAGTGTCCGAAGACGAACATCCGTGTCTTTGAGAGAGATTAGCGAAGCTTTGGACCATCTAGAACCGTCCCAACTCAAAGCCATACTCTTCGAGTACTTTATTGATGTTGACCGTGTGAAAACAATCTTGGCCATAGATAAAAATGGCCTCTTTGCGGACATTTGGCTTCTGATAGACGCGCAGCATCAGCCGTTGGCGTTGTTCTACTCGTTGCTTCTTGTCACTCTGGAAGCCATGCACTACATTCAACAGGGCAGCACGCTAAGTTCACCTAATATGCGTAGCGAGGAAGTCTGCCAAAATCACGTGCACTGCAACTTCCACCTATGGCGCATTACGTACGTGGCGTCGCTAGCGAGTCCTGCTAAAGACAACCAGCTGCACAACATCTTCGAGGCCACGCGGCGACGATTCATTGACTATGGCCCACTTCGGCGGTTGGTGGCGGCCGGAAACGACACAGCACTTCGGTCAATAGTCGGTAACATGGAGGAAAAAAACTAGGAGAGAGTGCGCTCAGCCTCTGCAAGCCATCCTCCTCTGACGCCGCTGCCGAGGGCCCTTTTGCGCACTGGCTCTTGGGAAATGGGCCCTCCACAGTTACCAGACTGCCAATCAGCGGTGCTTTTTAGTGAACGTCCGTGCTCCGATGTAGCGCAGAAGCGCAGCGCCTGTGTTGCAGCTTTGGCGGAATGCGTATACCGAGCTCGAGGTTGTCTGTAGGCTCCGCGTCTCAACACTTCTGTTGATTACACTCGAGTTTTTGGGTGCACTGTAGAAAACTGCAGGTAAACTTTTCATCAAAGGGTGCGGCTGCGGCCTCGATCGTCACTGCTCAACTGTGGTTCATAAAGAGAATGGAGAGGAATTCCTTTCGTCGTTATACACACATACGGAGCGTTTATTTCAGCGCATGCTATAAGCGGAGAACTCGAGAGAAGGCGAAGAAAACTAGCCTCTAAAAAAGGGCGCAATGGCTTCCAGAGCGCTCGCGGCGGACGGACGTGTTTAACGAGCGCTCCGGCGCGCTGCGCACGATTCTGTTTCTCGGGAGTCGGGCAGGCGGACTTCGGCTCGCCCATGGGCCCGCCGTTCTCCGCTGTTCTCGAGGCACAAGTCGCGCCGAATACGCTCGCGCACATACGCGGTTCCGACGTGAAATGCAGCAGTGAAGTATTACTCTCGCTGTCGAGAGAGAGTGCCGGCGGCTTTACGTCGGCCCCTGCGCGGGCTCTCCCGGCCACTGCGCACAATCACTTACAAAAATAAGTAAACTGTATGTACTACATAGCCGCGCGCACGTAGCGTCCTGTCTCGACTAATCGCGCGCGCGGCACACTGCACTAGCGGCCGGGGTGGGGCGCCCGGCCGCGTGTATACCGTCCGAGGTAGCACCCACGGAGCGTTCGTGTCACGCGCGCACTACCTGGCGAAGAGCAAGCGGGAAGTCAAGCCCGCCTGCTCGATGAACGCACAGAGGCTCACCATTGTTCTGTCACGGGTGCGCGCACTGCCGCGCGGCCACAGGAGCGCTTCGAGACTGTCCGGGATGATTCCAAGCGCCCTGTAGGCCGCGAGCATCTCGCGACGCGGCACTGCAGAAGCGGCACAGCGAAGGAGCATGTGGTCTCCACGGCGCCGCAGTCATCGCACGCGTCGCTCGGGGGTGGTGGCCGCTGGGGCTAGCGAGCAGTTTGCGCTCACCACGGAGCCGTCAGTGAACACAAGCAGATGGTCGCGCAGTTGCTCGTAGAGCGAGAGAGCGAAACCGAAACCGAAATCCGGCTAAGAGCTACCGCTGCTTTGTCACGTGAGGGCCTATTTCCCATGATGCTTTCCATTATATTTTTTATGACTAGGCTTCAAGATTGTGACGTCATGCTCCCTCCTAGTTTTTTCTTCCTCCATGGTCGGTAACATATATCGCTCATGCTGCCTGGCGACCTGGTCTTCCGGGAACCAGCCGGGCCGCACATGACCTCCCGGGGCTTCGCCCGGAACTTGTTCTTGGCTCTGAACTTCGAGTTCGAAGCTAAAAAGGAGACGGTGCGACGAGGTGTGCCCTGGTTTCGAGACAACCCCGACAACAAAGCTGCGGACCGCATGTTCTTTGCGGATGAGACCACTCTGTACGTGTCATCACTGGGCTACGGGTGGCTGAGTTCGGGTACCGTCGACCCGCTGCTCGCCGACGCTGCCGTGATTGCGAGACGCATGGCCGCCATGCTGCGGATTAAACTGGTCGGCTGGAAGGGCTGGTCACGAGAGACAAAGGCGGCCCTACAATCGCACAGGTGATGTACATTACTCGGACGTTAATTCCGAAAGAAAACAATCGCTGCGTGCAAGAACGCTGAAAGAAAGGGTTCTTGTACTGATCAGGCTGTTTTTGTTACGGCTTCCATCACATTCGAGATGAAATTTGGGCTATTTTTAGCATGCTAGAACGTGAAAGCCGTCGCGCTGGCTCAGTGGTTATGGCGCTCGGCTCCTGACCCGAAAGACGCGGGTTATATCCCGGCCGCGCCGGTCAAATTTCGATGGAGGCGAAATTCTACAGGCACGCGTACTGTGCGATGTCAGTGCACCTTAAAGCCCAGGTGGTCGAAATTTCCGCAGCCCTTCACTACGGCGCCCCTGATAGCATGAGCACGTTTTAAGCCCCCATAAACCAAACCAGCTAGCTACGTGAAAATGGTTTAGAGTTGGTGGTGTCGGAGATAAGCACCTTCGCTTCCGACGTATATTCGACGCCCCTCGTGCATCGCTTCTGGCCGATTATAGAAGCTTGATATTATAAAAGCCACGATACACATTGCGTTGCTATAAGAGCTAATCCTTAATCGCTTAAGATAGCATGCTTTGCTTTTGAGCCATGAAACTAAAACATACTTCGTCTATAAATTGTGGCTGTAAAGCAATCAGCTCTTCCTTTCTCTGTTTTGTCTTCTCGCGTAATTCGGCAGTGTAGACCATAGTGTATATATATTCTTTTTTGCACAATGATCGAATGACTAGACATTGCGTGCAACAGAAAACTGCCCTGTGTATTGCGTGGAACTCAGCTACTCACGAGACCGTGTAAGAGAGTTACTACAACCAGACACGCAGTGATTGAATCTAATTGAGCTCACAGTTCGCTCATTAAGGCTCTCGTACGTAGCGCAATGACGAAGCTGATCTGGTTGCGTGAAAGAACCTCTGCCAAACGCAAAGTGAAAACACGTCGCTCCCGCTCTTATTACTGTATAACGTCCGTGTGCTAACAGCGCTGCACATGCGGCACTGCGGTACTCTGAAATCCACTGAAAGCTGTTGGTGTTTCATTCCATGACTGTACACGCGGATAACTGCCATTTCAGCAGCCTTGATGACGTTATATTGTCACGAATATTACACGGCACACCGTTTGATACACAAGAACTGTTCCAGTCTGCCGAGCGGTCACCAGCAAGAAGGCGAGGCACTTTTTCCTCGTCACAAGCGAGATGGCGGAGCACTTCTTCTTCGTCCACTTCTGACCTGTATCAATATTAACCTCGCACACCACCCACTGCTTGTAAAAGCATACAGTAATACATCTAGCCGCAAAATATGTCGCCTAAAGACGAAAGTTATTAATTTAGAACCTACGGAAAATGAACACAGTGAGAAGCGCCCATGAAAGCTGTTTGTTGTTAGTGGCTATTTATTAATGAAATAAAATGGAAGGAAAAGATTTTGTTAGCCTTGGTATAGTGCCTAGAATATACTGGCTAGTGTGTCGACCGCGGCCTCTCGGGTGGCACCGGGAGCAATGAATGCCGGCGGCCGCCGCGAGGAGCGCTGCAGAGCGGGTGGGTGCGTGCGGGGAGCGCTCCTACCGCGCTCGCTCTGCAACTGCTGCAAGGGGCCTGCTCAATTTTTTGCTTTCATTAAGCCATATGATGTGGGCGTGCGCTCAATCCACACCTTTAGTGAATTGCAAGGAGTCATGGGAGGTTTTGCTACGCAGCCAGGACCTCCAAGAACAAAAAGAGACCATCAGGTATGCCTTCGAAGCCACCCGGTCCCAAGGGATCTCGGCCGTCTGACAAGGACGGGATGGCGAGGCCGCCCTCCTGATTATCTGATATAATAAAGTTTGTCTAAGCCTAAGGTGTAACAGACCAAAGCTTTCAGCCGTCACGGATGCATCTGACTACAAGTTTCAGGGTTTGTTTTGAGTATTTGACAAGAGGCAAAGTATTTGACGGTTGTATCTTGCGAAAGCTTGAACGAAGTTCGGCGCGCAACTGAGCTTCAAACATCCGTGCTCACAAAGGAAACACGGGATTTGTATTCTAGCGACGATTGCATAATGGTCTCTTTTTTGATACAAAAACAACTTGAAATGCTGCAGTTATATTGGCTTGCATTTATGCGTTCTCTCTGTGAACAACGCGCAGGCAAAAAAGTTGCGCAACACTCGTTTTCATTTACAAGGAACAACAAACGCAGGGAAATGGCAGAATTGCATGGTGACTGGGAGAATTTACTGGCAGCGGCGCTGTTGAAGCAACTTTAGCAGTTTAAGCAAGTTTTGGTAAATGACGGTCTCTGTGCACCATCATTTTGCGATCCACCGGCGTTTGCTGGCTGCTTCACGACCAAAATGTGTGGAGCACTTTTCAATCACAGGAGCTCCGTTGTCGGCACCAGATCCTTCCGCGTCCACCGATTCGGCACTCTCAACAGCTAAACACAACTCGGAGGCTTCCGACGGGGCCCGCCTGTGGCGCTTAAATTTGCTGGAGGCTCTTGCTCGCACAAATTCCTATTTTTTCTCTTCGCTGGAAGGTGTTTCGGATAATCCGTAAAAGTTGTAGGTACGGCGTCGGGTTTCAAACGCGGTTTATCGCGGTGGAGCTCACTCCGTTTACGGTGACACTGAACGTGCGCTCGTTACTAGGTGCTCTCAAAATGTGTTTTGTTGTGTTGGGTTTATGCAGCTAAGGCCATCTTGCGCCAAACACAAGGTATAGGAACTGTTTTCTGTGAGATTTAATAAAAATGTGGAAGCTCTCAGTGGTGTAAAGGGCCAAAAATTAGCTACCTTGTAATATTGGGGAAAACGAGATTTAGGAATGACTAATGGTAAAAGCTTTAAAAAGGTCAGGTAGCCTCAGCGGCCATCCTTGGCTGGGCAAGGATGCCGAGGATCCCGACCAATCAAATAAAAGCCTCAGCCTTTTCCTCACGAATGAGGAAGTGACTGGGGGACATCATGTGAAGCTATAGGTCATGATTTATATTTAGTTGAGAAAACCTAGCTGCTTCAGTTAAAAACTTAAAAACACAAGATATGTGCTCTCAAAATGTTTGTCGCAAACCACAGCAGTTGGCGTTAATCTTCTGTCTTTCCTTCTGATGTTTTTCTCCCATTCTGCAAGCTGTAGATGGTGCAGTAAACATAGAAACGCGCTCTTTGTTCGAGCGGTAACCGCTTTTGCACAGCGGCACAAAGCAAGTCTTTTCCTTGCCCTGCTGCTTTGGCTTCGACATCTTTCTGTGGCGTTTATAGACAGGCAAAGGAAAACAACAATCCGGGACTCACTCCATGAATTGACAACAGTGTAAACGACACGGTGAACGACATGCTGAACGACACCGTGAACACACACGCACGGATACACAATCGCACACAACGCTCGCACAGAACACCGATGCAATCCGAACGAAACTGCTAGGAGTACGGAATGGCTCGCATGTGCGAGGGCCTACGCAGAACAACAAACGCTGTACCTCGCTGAACAGAAAAGACGTGCACAAGCGGGTTAAATCACGCACGTGTTGACCAACCGCTTGCCTGCTGCCTTCCGAAGCAAGAAAGCAGCGCTGGCCGCGTCGTCTGCTGCGGCAGCACCCTCCCGACAAGCAGCGCCCTCTGTCGCCGTCGGTGAGCATTCATTGCAAACGGCGCCACCCTCTCCCATAGCGCAGCGCGGGCGGTCGTCACACTAGCCAGTATATTCTAGGCACTATAGCCTTGGCATCTGCCATCGAAACCTGAAGCTCCTGAGCTGTGGCTAGCGGGAATAAAAGGACAAAAAAAGAACAGAGGGCAAACAATTACGCCCGCAACAACTTCTGACGGAAGAAGAGGGCATTATTGCACTATAATATATTCAGAAATAGCTAATAAGCCTTTTATTTCCGGGATATTTTCAATTTATACGAAAACATTTTAAATATCAGATCTTTTTGTACATTGCCGAGCATCTCCTTTCACTACAAGCCACCTCTGCGGTTTCAAGACGCCGATCGATCCCGAATTAGGTATAAGGAGCGGCGATGCTCGCGTGAAGACCCTGATCTTTCCCTGGCGTTTTTCGAACTGCGTTCTGAAGTAGTGGAGCCATTACAGCAGGGCTCGCAAGCCCTCGGCTTTTTCTAGCGCGCACGAGCTTTCTACAGAAACATCTTTCCTTGACCTCACCTCAGAATCATGGCACAGGAACTCTTTGGGCCGTACTCTGACTTTAAGACGCGCATTCTTTCAGTACTTGTGTATCCCATTTCCGGTTCCGGACAGTGAGTTCAGGAGCCATTTCTTGTGAGCCATGTCCCATTTTGTTCAACTATGCGGGCAAACCGCTCGAATCGCGTACGAGACGACGGCAGGCTGCCGCCGGAATGGTTAGGATTTCTTTCAGCTCGTCAGTAAACAGGAGCAAGCAGTACGTGAGAGAAGACTTTTAAGTGCTACTAAACAACCAAATTCAGGAACAAAAAAAAGAATGCTGAAATGCATTCGAAATATACACAAACAAGGTTATTGATGTTTTCACTCGGCAAGGAATCGTGTAGTGCGTGGTAGGCTATACGAAATGGGCAATGGAACTCTTTCGGATGTCCTGCGGACGTCTTGAACGTCCGCTGTACATCCATGGGAGTTTTAATGTCCAGTGGGCAGTCTCTCATTGGCAGTAACTGGAAGGTGCTAGTGACAGCAAAGTGTGGAAAATTGAGTGAAGTATGCGCATGTTTCAAACTCTGTTAAGGTTATCTCTATCAATGCTTTTCATGCAGGGAATGCGTGCTGAGCGCCTCACGCGCAAAGTACCTCGTGTCCGTGCACCCCGTGGTGGAGCTCAAGATGGGGCTACAAGTCGCCGCCATTGTCGGGGCTACAGGTAGTGGCCATGACGAGGCCGCCACACCAGCGGCCGCCAGAGCTAGCTGGTACACGATGCAGGACGCCTGGAGCCTCTAACGGATGTCGGAAGCCCAGTTCTTCTACGCCCACTTCGCCTACTACCGTTGCAGCACCTCATCGCAGGCTAGAGCCTTAGTGAACGAACTTGTAAGGGGCAACATCGACTTTGCCACAGCGTTTCAGTGCCCGCGCAACAAGTATGTGGTTGAACAAGGTGACTGCGTGAACATTACTGTGCAGAACCGTTGACACCGATTGATGTGAGCGTGAGGTTGTGAAGAACCTAAGCGCCTTGTTATGTTACTGGATCTTTTTCAGTGCCCGCCTTGCGCATCGTTTATTTTTGTCTTCATTGGATACGGTCTGGGTTACTTTGCAAATGTGTGAACACAAGACTCTAGTAGATATCTAGAATAGCATTATTATCTAATTGCTGTTTCCAGTTCATGTATGCTGCTTACCATTATTCAGCTGTATTTTTTTACATTTACGAGGCATCTCTCATTTGTTATATCCACGAAAGTTTATTCAGACAATTGTCCATTTCTCGTCACGGGCTATTCCACCCCTTGAGGTTGCTAGAAAAACGTATCTGCTTACGTGGTCAACCGCACGACGGAATATTGCAGCATGCAGTTTCCGGAAATTAGGAGTGTGAAAATAACTCTTCACTTAAGTTATGATTTGTCATTTTTTTTCAATACAGCTGTTCTCACGATTCAGCTTTAGTGACCTCCTTTCTTATGAGGCTTCAAATATGTCAAATTAATTTTCCCGCTTTTGCAGTGTTCATGTGCTGTCGTCGAATTCTGCCTTGTGAACTTCCGCTGGCTTAGGACGTCCAGCGTCAGAGCGTTCCAGTGAATCTCATCCTTGTTCCTTAAATAACTTCTATTCACGCTGCCTTTCAGGGCTCGTTTAGTCGCAGGTACTACTGGACCTTATGTGGCTTCAATAATGCAGGTTACACGTAAGATGGAAGGGACATATTCAGCCTTCCACTAGATCTGGGTTTTAGGGATAGTGGAAGCTGACACACCTGCTATAGAGACGAGCAAGAGAAGGCTGGAGTATTTCCCCAGCAGCGCAGATAATCGATTCAATATTGGAAATGTATTGGCAAAGGCCGGTACTACTAAGAACCAGTATAAAACCATATTTTGATATAATAATAATAATAATAATAATAATAATAATAATAATATCTAAGAGCACTTGCTGCTGGGCTAGTTGGTTTTGGTTCATATTTGAATAGGTTTTAGGCGCAAAAAACAGACAGACACATAGGTAGGTAACAGGACGAAGTGGCGCTTCGTCCTGTTACCTACCTATGTGTCTGTGCGCAAAGTGAGTGCAATTCACTGAGGTGCGCTGTTGCGAACGGCGTCGCAACGTCCGATCACAGCTCGTCGCCTGCGTGCAACTTGCTAGATGTCAACGACGAGCCGCGCCCGGCAGAGACAACGACGGGAAGCGGGAGCCAAAGCGAGCGCGGAGAGCGGCAGCGTAGGGATGACGTACTACAGCGCGCCCCTCAGGGCGCTCGACGCCGAGCCACGCCGGGCCGGCCTGCCAGCCTTGATGACGGCCGCCGGCGACTGAAAAACGCGCTAGTATTGTTTGTTCACGTTCATAGCAAGCCCTGGGATAGATAAAAATTCATCATTTCTGACGATCGTTGGCCATTACCGAGCTGATCGTAAAAGTGATGAATGCGATACTAGCAAATTTCATCCCATAGCCGCTTTGGTGCTGCTGCGGCGCTTCGCCTGCCGCCTGCTAGCGCCGTTGCTGAAGGTGTGGAAATCGAACATATCTTCTATTATGCGATGAGTTCGCAGTAAAGCGATGGTGAAGAGTAGGCCTTTTGCTATAGCACAGGCGACTTCCGAAGCGCCGTCAGCAGCGGCTGCGATGCGAAACCAGTTAGGCCTAGCGACGACTAGGGCAGCCTGGGATCAGCGCGCAGTTCGTCGCCCGGCGTTGCCGCAGTCGGTGTCGTTGCCGAAAGATCCACTTCTGAACAGACACGTTGTCGTTGCTCGAATCTAGGTAGCATCATCTCTGGTAGAATGGCTGTTTTTTATTTCCTTGTGCGAACGTCAAGTACACCGCATGCCGGCCGGCCGGCCGACCAGCCTGGATCCCGTCTGCCGGCGTCATAAAAAAATGAGCTAAAGATAGTTCTTGACGTAGATAATAAATCCTGGGACAAGAAATGTGAAAAATGTGGCATATTTGAGGATCGCTGACCAATACTGAGCTGCTGCTGGTAAAGGTAACAACTGTGATAGGAGCAAATTTCTGGCCAGAACCGCTTTGCAGCTGCCGCTGGCAAGACGTTGGGGTCCGGCTCGCCTGGCAACCGTTAGCTCCGCCGCTGAAAACGCCACGGAAATTGACCATACTATTATTTTATTGTGAAATGATGCTGCTGACAGTAAAGCGATGTGTAGAGTAGGCCTTTTGTTATATATCGCAGGCGACTTCCGAAGCGCCGGCCGCTGCGGCTTCGACGCGATACGAGCTATAGCCCTAGCGACGACCACGGCAGCCAGGCAGCAGCAGAGCTCGGAGAGCGCGCGAACGGTGCCGTTGCCGAAAGCTCCCAACATAAGCAGGCATGCTTTGTCGCTGATCGAGTATAGCTGGCAGTCTTTCTGATGACGATCGGTGCGGCGCGCCGGCCACGTTTTCGCACATATGTCTCCCACTTGCTGCTCGAACGGCTTGGATCCGGAGCTCGAAGCGCGGCTGCGTGCAGCCACCGCTGAGATGGGCTTCGAGCCTTTCAGTACACGCCATATCGAGACCCACAGGGCGACGACAGCGGCGACTCGTCGACGCAGCTAGGAAACTCGCAAAGGCGGGCGCAAAGATTTGACGAGAACACGTGCTTTTGTGAGCAGACGGATTTCCTTCTCCACCGGAAGTACTACATTAATTTCAAGAAATGCGCTGGATTCTCACCTCTGTATACGTGTGTTTTAAAAAGTAATAAGCATTCAATAAAATAGTATTTCAAGGAGCACCAGTGCTCAATTTCAAATGAATTATTGCAAAAATTGCGCGTGACGTCATTGGGCAGAGCCAATGATAAGGGCCGCCCAGTCCATGGCCAAGACTGCCCAGTTTACGTCATGTGGTAGGGGCGGCTAAAAACGCGCGGTGAGGTGTCGCCCTAATCGGCTGTGAGCGGCAAGTTTGAAAAATTGTTGCAAATTAATGGTTCTACGCGCAGCTTTCTGAATCAGACTAGAATACTCGCAGAGACTACCTCTACAGAGTTGTTGCAA
This sequence comes from Amblyomma mixtum, assembly GCF_055824585.1. Lineage (NCBI taxonomy): Eukaryota > Metazoa > Arthropoda > Arachnida > Ixodida > Ixodidae > Amblyomma > Amblyomma mixtum. The sequence goes on from NC_143014.1 coordinate 241,859,692, forward strand.
TAAAATATGACCTGCCTTATCTCTCTATCAGTGTGCATGCTTGATGCTTGTTCACTTTCGGTGCGCGATACGCGTTATGCTAAATGTCTCTAATGGCGACGTTAGCAAAAATGGGCGGCTAAAATTTAAGGCAGAGTGTAAGGAGCATGCATACGTAACGCTGACGCAAAACACGCCATGACCAAACGCACAAAGCTGGATTTGGTGCTTGGGAAGGAGTTTCGACTGTCTTAATTATGTTTTTTAGTCACATTAGTCTTTTACCTTGCCGGTTTATTGTTCATTTGCTTGTTAATGATGTTCCATACAGATGTTCTTTCACAGTCCCCCCCCCCCCCCGCCCCTTTTGTACCCTCCAAGGATGGCCATTGGTGTGCTGAATAAATAAATAAATCTGTTAATTGGGCGGTAATAAATTTCGAAAAGTGCTCAGTCATGTGTTTAGAATTAGAAAAGCGCTCGTGTATTGCAGCAGTGTTCCCACAGCCTATGGGCTGTCGCCACTTGAGGAGGTGCGTATTCGATTTCTCGCTCGTGTTGGATTCCACATGGGCAGAAACACGCTCAGCTTTGAGACGCTGAAGTCACGGCATACTTCCCAAAATAAACACCAGTCGGCCTTGCTCAGTGCATTATGGTGTTTGCAGCGCAGTATACGATACAGATGTAGCGAGGGTATACCTGTACGTATCCCTGCGTGTCGCACGGCACATCTGCACGCGTAAGCAGCCGCTTGTGAATGAGCTGGTTGGCTGTGTTTCTTCCTCACTGGGCTTGTCGTTCTCTAACTCGCATGTCCTGCATATCAGAAAAAAAAAATTAGGCGGTGATTCGACTTGGCCAAACCGAGTTAACCGTACCGAAAGCTGTGGTGCGAAGCTCTCGGTTACACAGGGCGTCCCAGCTAACTTGTACCAAGATTTATAAAAGAACTAAGCGTTCTTCAGAATGAAATCGCGTGGATGTTGTTAGGGTATATCTAAAGTTACAGTACCATTTTTTTCGCTCCTCCTATTTGATTAATTAGTCGAGATATATAAATTATCTTTTTAAATATAGCTTGAAACATTCAGGCGTCAACAGGAAAGTTGTGGAGCTCCACAAATATTGTCCAACTTAGGCGCTTCCAACCAGATCGACTTAGCGTTGCCGTTTTTATTCGGGAAAAACGAAAGCCCGCGGTGTTTAAAAAATACCACGTGAATATCCCTGAATATCTCGCACTTGGGGCTCCATGGTAGGTCTGGAAAAAAGCCAGATCAAGAAAATATTTCCTAAAAAATAAATTCGCCAGCGTCGCATATCATTTGCAGCCCTTGGGCTCCGATTATTTTTCTAAATCAACGGAGCTGCAACGCTTGAAGCGGACTGCTATTCGAAGTGTCCCAGTCTGCTTGGACAACAGACCAACGTCAACAGCGATGTTTACTTTTTCACGATTCAGCATGTCAATGACACCAGACGTGCTCTCTAACCTGCAGACAGGATGGGTCAGCTATGCTCCAACCCCGAGTTTGTATAGCCTAGTTCATGTTCGTTAACAATATCAAAAGGGAAAATGAAGCGGTGCTCGACACCACTTTCCGGTGATAAGTCAGGCGAAACTTTCCATTTTCCTCCTTGAAACTTTCAAGACGAAAACATCCTAGCGCCAAGCTGTAGGACAAGAGAAAGGGGTCTCCGGCGCGCGCCGCTCCGCGTCCGAGCCGGGAGACGTCAGGTGTGGCATGAGCAGTGGGATTACGACGCCGTTGGACAGATGGCGCCACATACCCGGGCGGTGCTAAAGAGCACGGAAACTTGTACCGGCCGCGTTTTCCAAACCGCCATTTCAAGCGTGGTCGTAAGTGTTGTTCCGCAGAGAGATTTCGGCGCGGGTACCCTGCGGAAGCGGTAAGTTTTCCATTCTTTCTTTCACGGTTGTACTGTGGTCACCCCAAGCAACCACAGATATCCATCGGCCGGCCGCTGGCCGTCCGTTTCGGATGTTCCGGGCGGCCGTCGAACGTCCGCGAACAGCCGGTGGACGTCCGTCGGCCGTCCTATAGGCGTCCAAAGGGACATGTTTGTCTGGCCAACGGACATCGACTTCGGACGTCCGTTCCCGGATCTTTCTCGGATGTTTGCATATATGGTACATGCATACTTTCTTCGTGTCTGCCGGGCAATAAAATGAAAAAGCAACTGAAAGTACAGCGAGAATATTTTATTGGGATTGTACATCAGCACAGGACTGAGTTACTGTGAAGTGTGTAACTCCTCAATAGGACGTAAAACTTCGGGCGCACACCCATCTTCCTACTTCCATGATGAAGCGGAAGCGAACAGCTTCTGCAAAAAATGAAAAGAAAAAGGTTAGTACTCAGGCGCACGCCAAATCTCAGTAGACCATGATAAATTCAAAAATGCTTGGCAACTTTGTTATTGGTATTCACGTTAATGAAGCCCAAAATAACACAGAGGTGAGAGACGCACCGACATAGTCATCATCCATGACACCAGAAGGTATTCTATGCTTGCAAGAGGCCAAGAGCTAGGAAATTGAGCATTTTTAATGATGGCACCCGCCCTACAACCCACCTGTTACATGCAGTCTCTAATTTCAGAGAAGTTCTGCCCTCCTTTCCCTAGACTCAAGCAAAAACCAGTGTCAGGACTGCTGACAAAAAGATTATGCTTGCGCCAAATTGCAAGAGATCATGATAACTTCAAGAATGTTCGGCAACTTTGTCAATGCTATTCATGTTAATGAAGACCACAACAGCACAAAGAGGCAAGAGACGTAGCACAAGTTTCAACCCATCTGTAGCCCACACCACAGTATAGCCATAACATAACTCCAACTCTCCCGCGAGAGAATGTTACAGGTCCTGCACCATTGTCATAAAAGTAATTCCCGAGCAGTGTACCGTACTTACCTCCGTAGGCCATGCCGTTGGCAATCACACTAGGCCTTCTTTCATCCGAAGTCGGTGTAGTACGATAATCCAGCGTTCCAGGAGGGCTTCACGCGCTTGCCGCATCCTTCGAATTGTTCAAGTTGCAAACCACTTTTGTCCGCAGACTACAAAAGCCACACGTTCACGTAACAGAGCTCAAAAGGGGCACCACGCTTCGCACCAAACTGACATTATAGTGCCTAGAATATAGTATATTCTAGGCACTATACTGACATCGCCGCCATTACGCCGCTGCACTCTGTGGCTGATGGATTGGCTTGGGCTGACTACAAACTGCATTTATGATGATGATGATAGCAGAGTTCGGCGGGAGTTTTGAATTTACAAGTGGTTTCAATCGCATTTGACCACGGCGGAGACGATGTCGCTGCTGATTTTTAGATGTTTTCTAGATGTAAATTAGTAATTGATTTACTGCAAAATTGTGCACCACTCGCTCCTACCCTTAAATAAATTTAGTTCAGCAGTGGCCCTTGCACTGCAAGTATATGAGTAGGGAATTGTGCGAATTTACAAAAGCCCTCAAGTCAAACACTGTAGCTCATGGAAATAATTTCTCCAAAGCAGATATGCGGATATTAACGCAATTTCGCGCACACTAGCCAATAAAACTGACAAAATTTTCTTCGCGAATAAAATTTTCTAGGTTAAAAAAGCGAACTCTACTGTATACATACTCGAACGGTGCGAAATTTCTGTGTGAAAAATTAGAAAAAAACTCTATACTCATATCCTGGGAATGTACTCCACCGTACATCCCTTGGACGTACACCTTGTCTCTAATGCGGATATACAAAAACGGATACTGTCCGTACGTCCGGCGGATGTACGAATACGGATATCCGAAATCGGATTGTGTTCGTACGTACGATGAACGTCCGATCTCGGCAAAGGACGTTCGGATCTAGCTCGTACGTCCGACGGATATCTGTGGTTGCTTGGGACCGCACTACATTTTACGACCAGCAGGCGCTGGTAACACCAGGGGACATGTAAAGCGCGAATAACGGCGCTCCCTACAAAGAACCGAGAAGAGCGAGCTGCGCTGTTCATTCAGTTTGACGTCTTTTCTCACGTGCGCTGTGCTCCTCAAATGGTTATATTCACCGCAGAGGAGTTTTATGGTATGACCTCTTTAAACCGCCATGTTAATCAGAGGATGGATTGCGCGGCTACACCTCGCGAACTCGTGTTAGTCGCGGACTCATGTTGATCGCGGACTCGTGTTAGTCGATGTTGTCGAAGCTACAGTGAACTAGAAGTGTGTTGCTAAAGGCGTAGTGCATGAATACTAGTGCAAGCGCTTTGAGCAATGTGTACATGCGAGAGCACTCCGTGTTTCTGCCACAACGTTGTCAATGCCAAGACCAATGAACCCATTGAACGCCGGCTGCCTAAATTTGTGGCATTTAAGTAAATCAAATGGCGCTGTAATTGTTTCATTTCTCGGTGGCCGCTTTTCTGCCGGAACGCCTGCCTGCCACCGGTTTCTGATAACGGCAGGTTTTCGCACAATGAGCCAAGTAATGCTCTCTCATTAGTATACGTCAAAACAGCACAGGAAAACAGTAGCGCTGTGCGGCGCAGCGTTGTAGTATAGTGCTTATTGCGTAACTATATAGGATACAAGCATTGAAAAAAAAAAGAACAGTAGTGTGTAACAGTGAATCAAACAAGCCAGATGTATCAAAATTATTCTGCTTTTTATTTCTTCTAATGATTAGCTTCTTGTTTATAGGCAAGGAGAAGATGTGTTCTGATTTTTGTTTTGGAGGAATTCTGCTCGGTGGTCTCGAATGTGGTTGTAGCCTCACTGCCTGGGACTTGAATTGTATCCGACTATAATGCTTATGCAGTCCTCGCTTGCTGGTTTTAATATCGTTTTTCTTTCTGTATTATGAAAGCAGAGTCTGGCAACGGAGAAATGAAACTGGCAAGGACATCCGCCTTCATTTAGAGAGAGATAGATAAAGGAGAAGAACGGAGGCAGGGATGTTAACCACAAAGGTGTTCCGGTTGGCTACCGTGCACTGGGAAAGCGCTGTGCTTCCGCCTCGCGGCGTGAATTTTGGATACTGATTTTGATTGAGACAGCAGCGCAGTTCGTTTATCGTCGAGTACCCGGAATCGTAGTGGTCTGATGCTAACGCATTCACTCTGATTTAAGGCACTAGACGATAACGAAAATGTGAGGTTGTGCTGTCGTACTTTAGATTACGTTAGATTGGACCGCCTAATTGGCGTAGAATGTCCGGAGTGCTATCAAACGATTCAGCGCGTTACGGAGCATAAGATTACTAGTCGAATCAAAGCGTAGCCTATCTTAGGGATTCGCACCGACGACCTTAGGTTCTCTAAGCCTTGACTTCTTGAAACTTCAAATGTCCATAATTGACGTAGGACATCCGAAGTGCTATCAAACGATTCAGCGCGTTACGGAGCATAAGATTACTAGTCGAATCCAAGTGTATCATAGGGATTCGCACCGACGACTTTTGGTTCTCTAAGCCTTGACTTCTTGAAACTTCAAATGTCCATAATTGACGTAGGACATCCGAAGCATTGTCAAACGATTTGCCTTCTTGCGCTGTATACGTTGGCATAAAAAAAATGCATATTCGGACATAACGAAAATTGTGTACCGGATATAGCGATTATGGCTAATGACTCAATATTCATTCGATATTGCTAACGCCCGATACCCATAAGCTGCCTCAGCGTATTGCTCTTTTTATTGCAGATTAAGCGCCCGTCACGCCAAGAAAAATGTATTAGTTTATTTTGGTCGAAACAAACCCGACAAACTTCAAATCATGCTGCACTGTACACTAGCGCAGCCGGCAGTGTCCTGACCCGCTGCCAAGTTCACCGGAGGGGGGTGGGGGGTTGGGCCTCATTGCCAGCGATCCCGTCAAAAGTAAAACACGCCACGAAGCGCCCCGCGCCGTAGCATCTTGGTGCCCTCAAAATCTATGTACTGTGGACTGGGCCGACAGGCACAAAACTGAGGAATGAGCGAGATGTAATGCTCTAAAAGAGACGATTAATCATTACTGTACCTATACGTCAAGACAATTTGTTCTAAGCTGTGCTCACGAAACCTTCTAAAATTAGGAAATAAGAACAGAACCAAAAAAAAAATTACAATAGCTTGCGTTAATTTTTTTCCCCTTGTTTTTGTGTCCCCTGACCGGCCTTCTTTTTTCGTTTTTCCTTTCTCTTCTCACCAGCGTTTCTTTTTTTTGACCTCTTTCAATCATCTGCTCCCAGCAGCTTCTATCTATTTTCTCTGCCTACTTCTTCCCTTCTTTCTCTCATCATCCGCTCCCCTCCGTTCGTTATCTCATATTTATCTCCTGGCCGCTTGGATCAGTGACCTCGGACGGGCTTCATCCACGTGACTGCCCAGGGTGGGCTCCGTATAGCCGCTCACGCCGTGAAGGGTTCATATTCACACTTTTACATGTTCTCCTCTATGCATGTCTATCAAGCTGCCTGCTTACGTATGTATGTACATCTTGACACCAGATTTCTGCGTCTTCGCAGCCATGGAACGAATTGAACGTTTCGGAGACCCACACGCCCTCCTGGACGTGGAGGATCACGTCGTCCTGAAGCTGGAGACGCCGTGGTCACGGGACGCTCCGCTTCCTCGAGGATGTTCCTTGGGGGACGACAGCGGCTCCCTGCTGGTGACCAACCGTCAGTCCCTGGTTGCTGCAAGGAGTATTCTGCGCGGCACGAGGATCTCGGGGGCTCTCTTCGCCGGATGCATCGCCTTCAATAGCTCGGACTTTTTCGAGACCGTCGCGAGAGACATCCTCAGAGATGCTGAGGAGGTGTGCATTGTCCATAACAGGGACAAGGTCTGGAAGCTAGTTAGAATGTTCCCGAACGCCAAGGTTCTCGCCCTACCTCACGACTTTGTCACGCACGCCGTGGAGTTTGACGAGCCTTGCAGGGACCATCGGGCACCGCTGGTCGAGTCCTCGCAGTTGAGACAACTGGTGGGAGGCATCGAGGGTGCGGACGACGAGTGTCTTATTCTCTCTCTGGAAACAGTTCGAGCAATCCTGCTGACTTGTCCCCTGGTATGTCCCATTGTCGCTGCTGTGTGCATGATCTTGACTCCGGTCGAAATTCGTTAACTGTGGTGGTACTCGGCAAAGTAACATTGATAATGGATAGCTAAAGGGCGGAGGAGCATGCCAAGACTAGTTGCAATTACAACACATGGCTTGAAATGTGTATATTAGGCATAGCATGTCTTGCTGCATCTAGAACAAATGGGTAAAACATGTGGATATTCATTATTGCATGACTTGCGTTGTAAAATCTCAAGTTTCTGCACAATTTCGTCGCTCAGAGGCCCGTGTACTGTGCGATGTCAGTACACGTTAAAGAACCCCAGGTGGTCTATATTTCCAGTGCCCTTCACTATGGCGTCCCTCATAGCGTGAGTTGCTTTGAAACTTTAAACCCCCAATAAAACAGACAAACAAGTGCTGCCGATAGTGGGAAAATGTTCTGAAAACACTGCAGTGTCTCTACGACTCGCACTTCACAACGGTATGTGAAAAATTGCTGTGTTTTCACGTCTTGAGTAGCAGCTTCGCGTGGATTTGGATGGGGGGGGGGCCTCTGCCAACAAATCCGCCGCAGTGAGATTGTGAAACATTCAACAGACCCAACCTTAAGTAGTGTATCCTTATGCAGCCTCTATCGAAATGCACTTGGTCCTCCCATGTATCGAGCCAGACCTCGAGCAAAGAACATGTAATCCACTGTATCTACGGAGGACGGTATTTGTGTCGGGTACATGAGACGCACGCAGCGACTGGCGTAGACAGATATGCCATCCGCATAAACTTTGAGATCACTGCGGCGACCCGCATTGGAGCAATACAAAAGCAAAACGTCGACATACCATATCGACGTCCGTGGCTGTTCTGACGTCCGTGTACTATATCGGGGTCCTTGACTATTTTGACGTATAAGTGTATTTTTCGCATTTAATTAATTAACCAAATACATCTCATCAACCAATTTTTCCCCACAGCAACATTTTATCGCACACTATATGTCACAATTACACATTTATCTTCAGAGAACGACGCAATCGTGAGGACAAAATTGCGGATATGTTTTGATGACGTGACAGCCATGTAATGCGCTCACATTAATAAAATGGCGATAAAGCGGGCAGATCTTTGTTTGTTTGTCAGCGTATGGTCTACGGAAACTATCCTTTTTCTGTGGAGCTTTAATTCTTAAGTCGAACTAGCTCGCCTTTAGATATGTACCTCTGCACTCACGTCCACAGATGCTGGACAGAAGATGGTTGCCCGGAAAGAGCTAACAGTACGGGACTTTCCTCCGCCTCGCAATTTGCACTTGTCTCTGCGAACTTTCCACTAAAGCAACTTCAAGACTACCCTTGCCACTCTAGATTATCTCTGTGAAATTTTCACTGCAGCAAATCCGAGTTGCCTGAATTTCTGCGATTGCGTCATTCTGGTTAAGGTATAGGGTAATGTACAGGTTGCAGTTCGTAATACTATGTACAACGCCTCTGTGATGGTTTTCTTAATAGCGGGCACCTTCTAGCGGTCTGTCCGTTATTATCTCACGGGCATAAAAAAGAAACGGTTATGTGAATGTAAAACAATTTAGCGGCGA